>NC_056745.1:1165223155-1165388155 GCF_019279795.1 Protopterus annectens
ATATCTCTCATGGCTGGTGGTGGGAGGTGCCAGGGTTTCAGTATTATGGATCAAATGCAGAGGGCATGTTCCTTATATTTATGTTTTTTTTTTCTTTTATCCAATAAAATTTTTTGTATTCAGCATATAATACAGCAACATGATCTGGTGATGTTGATCTGTGCTTATTACTTTGACTATTGTAATGTTTTATTTTTTAGTGAAACTCTGACATCTTCAACATGCAGAATACCCATGTCAGCTGCTTGTCCAGTGGTGATGCTTTTGATTATCTGACAAATGCACAGTCTGGACTTGATCAACATGTTCTACTGCATCCCTTCTGCCTAAATTGGCAGCTCCAGTAGACATCTAAAGGGTTGCTTGAGATATTCAGCAATCAGAGTGAAGTAAACAGATGAAATAGCTTTTGTTTTGGTGATCCCTTCTTTCTAGATCTGCCTTGGAGCTAAGGGAGGTGTCATTGTGCTGTTATCCATCTCAGAGTTCATGTATTCCCACACAAGGTTGTTGGATTCATTTTCAGCACTGACTTTAGTGTAATCTAAGGAGGTGGTTGTACGACTTGAGTTTGCAGTCCTTTAGATGACACACGAAATCAAGGCCCCATCTGCCTGAGTTGGTGGTAGCTCAGGTGGATGTAAAAGAACCCATGCCACTTATTGAAAAGAATAGGTGAAGTTCCCCTATGCCCTGGCCAAATTTCCCCTAGTGAGTCTGCATGCCACCTTGGATCTCCCCTGAAAAGAGGCCACTGACCTAGTGGGACTATCCTGGTCAAAAAGTGTCTTTTTAAGTTGTAGTAATAACATTTCTCCAGCTAAGTATTTTTTGTGAATTGTAATTATTTTTTAATGCCTGATGTCATCCTATGTTTTTTTTTTAAATACTGCTAATATTCTAAAGAGATTTTTTTTTGTTGTTTCTGTTGTTCTGTAATATGTTTACAAACAATTACTGAATTGCTGACTTGAAACTGTAGCAGTTGTTCACATGCCTGTTCATTATTTTGCTATCTAATCATCAACTGCTAATTATTGCCTATTTACATAAAATCCCGTTCCATACACTAACCGTTTTGGTCATTGTTTGCCTTGTAATCTCATGTTTTTTTTTTCTCTTTGTTTCCAGATTTTTACTAAATGTATGCTGTGACTCAGTCTAATTA
Organism: Protopterus annectens; assembly: GCF_019279795.1. NCBI lineage: Eukaryota > Metazoa > Chordata > Ceratodontiformes > Protopteridae > Protopterus > Protopterus annectens. The sequence continues at coordinate 1,165,224,324 of NC_056745.1, forward strand.
TTTATTTATTAAATGTTGTTATTCCTTTGGGTGGACTGGCCCAAGAATACTTTCCAACCATGGCCTAAATCAGGAGGTACACATAGCTGCAGTTCCTTGACATTTGCAAACTAATCTTACACGAAACTAATTAAATTTTCTGTACAAATTAATGCGGTAAAAAGCATCTCACAGTAACTATATGCTATTTATATAGCAGTTCGTATGAATTAAAAGAAAGCAATGTTCTTTACAAATACTCACGGAAGTCCATGCATCCTTGTAGTTTACAGACACATAGTCACACTGATGATAGAGCAGCTTTCCATACATATTTTAGAAAAAGAACTAGAAAATATTACATTTCATGAAGGCAAATAAAGTGGTTACTACCCCAGAGTCTGCAGTGGTGGTGCTGCGGTAGCGTTGTCGTCTCACAGTAAGACGTTGTCCTGTTCGATTCTCAGCTAGAGCGTCTTCTGTGTGGAGACGTGCGTGAATGGGCGTACCTTTGTTGAAGGTTGTGCGTCAGGGCTGGCAACTCGGCACGTAAATATCTACTGCCAATCATTAGCGGACCGGAGTTCCGCTGTGGCGACCCCTACCCGGGAAAAGCCGGAAGACACAACAACAACTACCCCAGAGTCTTTGAAACAGTTACACTAGTATTCATTTTTTAAATTAAGTTTTGTTTTTCCTCAGTGGATGGTAGCTCGAGACCGGAGGCCATTAGCCAACAAATTCCATGATTCCTAGCTGACCTTAGAAAAAGGTTTTTCACCCAGGGCCTTTATGAAGAGTGGGAATGCCACTGAGGGTACACTTTCAGTAGTCACTATAAGTATTTATGTTGCAATGCTGGAGTCTACTTTAGAATCCAGGAAGCACTACATATAGAAGTGAAGTTTGAACATGAGTGAGTTGTTTTGTAGAGCTATCAATCAGTTGACCTTTTATAACATGAGGTGGCGATGTTCACTGCTGTTAGAAAGAGTAATATTATGACAGTGGCAGCCTGTTGTGCAGGTATATTGCAAGAGGAGTTGAGGACAGTATTGAGCAGACACTTCTCTATTTAAGGTATAAGCATATTAATTCCAGTGGCCTTTCTTACTTCAAAGGTCAATAGATGTGAGGAACATGTAGGCAAATTTAAGTTGCTTTAGTGTTTTGTCTGTGTGGAGAATAAATGTGAATTCTTTGTCTATAGGGAAACCAAGGTAATTTTGCTGAGTCACTCAGGTGATTAGAGAGCTTAGTGAGCAAGTCTTTTAAGGGAATGGCTTTATTAAAGTTTATTTGTCCTAGATACCGTTATTGAAACTTTTCTGTTACAGCTTGCTGAATGAAGAGCTGAAGACAAGGATGATGATCTCATGTGCATTAAGTGTGTAGTTGATGGTCCTGAGATCTCATGGAAGGTTATTAATAAATGCAGGGAAGAGTAAAGAGCTTGGAATTGATCCTTAGGGAACCCACTTTTAAGAGTGCCACTGTGTGAGGAGGTATTGGCTAAAGTAAATGAGAAGGTACTGTTAGAAAGATACAAGGAAAACCACTTATTTTATTTATTTATTACATTTGTTAACTGGGAAAGTCCGACTGGGCTAGGAGCCCATTTTCAGAGGAGGCCCAGGGAGAAAAGCTCCAGAAAAACAGTACAATATATTCATTTGAATATAAACAACAGTATTAGTTTACAGTAATTATATGAAATTAAAAACACTCATTTAATTGCAAAACCTAAATACAGGCTAGGTAAAAATATAATATATACAAATAGCATGTTACACAAAATAGCATTATTATATAAGAAACTTAAGATTCCACCAGGTTACTATTTTGGATATAGTGAAATCAAAGTGTTGCCAAAACCATTTTAAAGAAGGGTTAATAAGAAAGAAAGAAACTTGGATAATAAGAATCAGGGAGATGTTGTAGCAGTAGGATGTAAAACCTTTATGGGGGGAAGGGGTGGGATGAGGATAAGTGGATTTTAGCCTGTGGTAAGACAGGAGCAGAGCCAATGATTAGCAAGGTAGTTACATAGCAGTAGTTTGAATTCATGATGGTGTGGATATTTAGTAATTGCAAGAGGGAGAATATTCCAAAGTTTTGTAATTTTATTGGAATAAGGACAGTCCCCATGATAGTTGTGGGATTTACTTGGCAAGTTTCCTGAAGACTATATTAGTTAACTCAGTGAAAAGTGTATTGTGATTGATTAACTGCTCTTTTAATATCTATGAGGAGAGCTGTAGCTAATTTACCCTTCTTTTTGGCTTCATATATCTGCTTTGTAACTTGATAGGTGTCATAATGTGTCAACAAGATTTGAAGTCATGTTGGTTGCCATTATTTACTGAGGTGCTTAGTGATTTGATCTTTAAACAGGATTTGTGCACTTTTTACTAAAAGATGAAATATAGAAAGGTTTTTTTGTGGAATATGTCATCAGTGATAGATGTAATACAAACATGCGTCCAACTATGAGGTAAAGTGCCTGTTGTCATAAATAAATAAAGAAAATGGTTGAGTGGGATAAGAATTAGCGCAGCAGCTAACTTGAGGAATTTGAAGTGTAGCTTTTGAGTGACCAAGTCCTTCCTTATACCAAGGAGCTCAACAGTTTTAGCTCCTGTTCTGTGATGAAATAGAATCTAGGAATGATGTCAGCAATAAAATGATAACAGATGAATGAGGCAGGAATGGGAATGGATGATCTTTTATTTTTTTAGGAGCTACATTCATATATGAGGTTCCCTCTATGTATTGACATCCAAGGTATTGATGGATATAGGTTTAGTCTGTGGAATGTTATTCAGTGACCTGAGTGATTTCTAGAATGTTTTAGGCTATCCTAAAAAGTATTATTTGTTTCATTTGTAGCTGCTTTAGCTTTGTTAGTAAGTGTTTGTGTTGATTTTATTAATTTCTTCAAATTTTGCTTTCTTGGTTTCATTTATGGGGTCAGGTTTCTAATTTTTCCTTGTAATGCATCATTGATAGCCACCATACTGCACCACGAAAGATCATTTGAATGACCAACAATATAATCAAATAAGTACATACAGGTTGATTTGATAATAAATTCTGTCCTGTGCCATTGCTTTTTGATTGCACTGTGGCTTCTGTTCTTTGTTTTATGTTGTAGTGATTCAGAGTGATTCAGTGCTGTTTGAGTTACCTTAGTTTTGTTGTGGTCTAATTCTTAGTAAATCTGATCCTTGAGTTATGTTGCTTTAACATGTTTGCTTTAAATTCTGCAATATTTAAATGCTGCCCTTTCAGTTTAGTGACTAAAATATAGTACATTATGGCTTAGGTGCCTGTTGCAACTGGCTTGAGGGAAGAGAAGAATGATGAGGCTTAATTTACTTGCCTTGCACTGGGTGAGAAGGCAGATATGCATATTCATCTATGGTAGAATCCCTGATGGAAACTGGGAATAACTTGGGGTGCCTTCATGGGGGGGGGGGTGCCAATTGATCACATCATGCAGAGGCTTGACTGTGCTTCGCAAAAGCCTATTGTATGCTAATCCATTGGATGCCAAAGGGTGTGTACAAGGGAGGAAGGATATTAAGGAAGAAACCCTGATCCCTTCTCATGATATACTGTGAGACTTCAACCCCTTTATCTTAAGAAACAAATGAGCTGTGGGACTGTCACGCAGGTGGAATAAACAGGTCAGTAGAACAGTTGGGGGTGAGGTAAGCTCAGTGGTCAGAGGAGCACAAAAGTAAAAAAAAAAAAAATCTAAAATATAATTTACTTAATTGTAGAAAATTTTTGTGTGTTGGACATTTGTTTAACTAGATGATATATTTGTTAGTCTACTTTCCTCCATTTCACCGCCAGCACTGAAACCTCATTAGCAGCTCTGGCATAATAGCCTAAGAAGGTCAATGTAATGTGTTTATATAGCTGTTTGGCACTTTGTATGCATTACAGGAATCCATTCTTGTGATAAAGTAATGGGCTTTTTTATGCTAATGACATAGTAGAAAGGGCAAATGATAGCATGCTTGTTGTCAAGTGGCAGAGTGTTTTATAGGCACATTATGAGAAAAGATGCAGACACGTCATCAAGCTGGAGAAAAGAATGGTTGTAGTAGGAGAAGATATATTTCAAGTGGATAAAATTATGGTTACTTCAGAACACCCGTGCTGTAGGAGTGGTAGAAGGAAATTTGAAGTGCATATGATTTATGCACAGTGAAGGTGTTAAAGTCAAAATGGTAGGAACTGGCAGTATTCAGTATAAGTACTTGTAAAAAGTAGGCCACCTTCATAGAAACGGAAATCAGTAAGTGGTGACAGCTTTACCTCTGTGAATTATGTAATGGACGCAGAAAAAAAGAAAAATTATTATTTCACAAGTGAGAATGAGTATCTGAACACTGCTAAGATGTTTTAGTGCTAGACTTGTGTGTGTGTGTTTGCGTGTGTGTACATGTATGTACAGATGGATGAGTGTCTGCATGTTGGATGAGGTATAACTTGATAACATGTACAGCCTTAGCTGTCACTGCAGGTAGGAACTGTAGGCAGACTTAATATGTTCAGGCATTTGTTTCCTAATTCGTATCCAAAACACAGTTTGCACTACAACCATGCCATTATGTTCACCTCAGTCTCACAGCTTTCAGGCCAGTAAACAAAACAAAAAAACTATAACTGCTGTGGTTGCAGTAGATATTCTGTTGAAACAGTCTTTCAACTAATGAATGCAGAAAGGCACAAAGATTCAAAATTGCACTTAGATTGTTGGCCCAATTAGGAAGTGATATTTAGAGAAATGTAAGTCTTTATCAGAGGCACACTTTGATGAGCTACTTAGAGAGTAGCGTCTTTTATTTGAATCCTATAAAACTGTACAATAGGCAAAACCATGTATTTAATTTGTAGTGAACCTTGTATTTTATTGTGTCCCCTTTTGGAGATATCTTTCCCAACTCATAACACATTATCTATTCCCTAAACATCACAAGTATTTTAGTATACTGAAGAGTGTTTTATTTTCTTATTCTTTTGAAATCGGAAACAAGTAAAATAGTTGATCTCCTACCCTTAAACTTCCACAGTTATTTCTGAGTATTCTCTTGTTTCTTTAACTTTAAAAGGACTAAAAATGTTAAAAAGTAAACGGGATACTGCAGCAATAAAATAATACTGACCGCTCACAGGAGAGAGGATGCTTTGCTGTACCTATATTGAGTTAACCTCCCTAGAAATGTTCATGTTGGAAGAAAGTATTTTTTCTGTTTTGTTGTGGGTTTTTTTTGATTTTTTGTTTTGTTTTGTTTTTGTTTTTAATTGTGCTTAAGCTCAATTCTACTCCATTACCACCCAAAAGTATGACTGCATGACTGGATTCCTCAGGTCAGTGAGTTCAGCATTTACTCAAAGTCTTGATGGAGATCTTTTTGTATCAGATGACTTTTTCTTCCATTCTGGATTACCTTCACCTAGACCCAGTTTATCGCTTTCCATCATAATTGATAGTTTATAGTACACAGTGATGACAGCATGGAATTCTAGGACACCTACTGTAGTTTCTAATTGTTCGAGGTTCTGAACATAGTATTCTTTCAAGGCATAGCACTTTAGTGTCCATTTTTCTTTGCCCCTCCCCCTTTAAAAGAAAGAGTTCTACTCCTCTGAGAATGCAAGTCTGTTTTTGAGGGGAGGTTGCCATTAGCAGAGACTGTCATCCTGTCTCTGCAGCAGTCTTTTGCTATTGTTGAAGAAAAGAATATTAGTGCAGAAATAGGCAAAGCAGGTAATTCCAAGCCAAGTGAAAAATGTGGCTAAACAGAAAGTGGCATTGGCCCAAAAGGACCACAACAATAATTTATTACTGAAAATCTGACAAGTTTTTGTACTTCATGTGCATTTGCAAGTATAAAAATATAATACCAAATGAAGTTTTATAAAAAGTTAATTTTAAAGTCTGCCACAACAAAATGTTCACTCATGTTTGACTTTAAATTTAAATACAAAATGCTTAATTTAAATATCAATGTCCATATTCACAACTGCAAAGCCGTTCATAAAGTAAATATACTGTTCAATGCCACTAATATTCACAACTGCAAAGCCATTCATAAAGTAAATATACCAATCTCTATACTGCCTTAAAAAGATCTAATAAATCACCTTAATATGAGAAAGAATGATATCAACTTCTTAATTTCTTTTATTTAGGTATAGGTTTCATGCTACAGAAACTATTAAGACCGAGAAACCTATCAGCCCTAAATATAAAAATCCATACATATTCTTTCCTTTCTGTATGAACCATGATATCACCTCTCCTTAAATTGGATTGTAAAACTTCTAAAACATTAGATTTGAAAAAGTGATCCTGTGTGGTTGAGCAGGTAATGTGTGTCAACTTGCATTAAAATTAATGGGGGCGGTATTTATTGGCTTACTTTTATATAATGACCGGAAAGAAAAAGTGCATATTTGAACTTTCAGGGACATTCCTAGTGCTGCTGTACCCACTGTGAATTGTGGGATGGCCTTAATTACTGTACTGTGTCATACCCCCTGCATTGTCCCTGGGCCAGTGTAGTTGTATGTCCGAGTAAATTGCTTCAGCTGATTCATTAGGAAATGGAGGAGTCATCTGGCAGTCAAGAACCCCGTACTCTTCAGTCATCAAGTGCAGATGTCGTATGTTTAGATGATGCCCACTGCTGCAAGTTTTCATATCATACAAATGTTTTCTCCAAGCAAACAGGCCTATAAGATCATTAACTGCACTTAACATTTGAAAACTACCCTTTTCTTCTTCATGTCTGATTTAGAACAAATAATGTCTGATTTATGAAAAATGTAATATACATTTGGATTTGGTAAGAGTAAAACATATTTCTAGAAAATTAACTTTTATATGCAGATTTTTTTAGGATTTAGCTATGTAGCATTTTTGTGTATGGCCATTTAAAACTGGGACCAAAAGATAACTATCTCCAAAAATATCCCCTCTTGTCTTCATGGAATTATAGCTTTTAACAGTATTGGGGTCATCCTGCACACTATTTTGATCATACATTTACACAAAAAGGATGAATATAACACCTCTGTGTCATAGTTCATATCATTCCCAGCTCATGTAGAGTACTATTAATATGTAGTAAAAAGGCCTGTGAATGACATTGAGAATTACATTGGTCTAACTATTCCTTCATCGTTCGGTGATCCTTTTATTCTTTGGTCACAAGACTTACAGATTCTGAGGAATGGTTTCTATATGCTTTATTTTAATTTGTTTCCAGTGTGTCTGTTTTTGTCACAGTTTGCAAACATGACACTGCTTCTATACATGCAACTTACTGGTACAGGGATATTTCACATAAGTTTCTCCAATGCATTTCACTGCAAGTCCTTCACAATAAATACTTTCTTGAAGTACACACCATTTGCTGTACATGAAATAAAGAATGTTTCTTATATGCATTTAGCAGTTATTTTTAAAGGTTGTTTGCTAACACTGGCCCCGCAGAATTTGCCAGTTGCTAAAATTCAAACTGCGACGCTAACACTTTAGTAGTCCAAGTACCCAGTCCGATATTCAGAAACATGAAAAATATATCATCTTTCAGAAAAAAGGAAATAAATTCCTGCAGAATTCTACTATTTCTTTGTAGTTCCAGAGGTCAAGCCGTAGGAAAGCCTGGAGCAAGAATTTGGGCCCTTGGTACTTTGCCCCTGAATCAGCAGGAAATTGCACACAGACACAACTGTAATCATTGAGGCTAGTTTTCCTGTGAAGGGGTAGTATTATAGAAGACTAGAAACTGCTGCCCCTCATGAGGACATTTCTTCAGTGATGTATGCCTTTTTTATGTTAAGACTGTATGCATATACATATTGTAGGGGGAGGGTTTCTACTTAAAAAGCATATTTACAGCATGCGTCTGTGTGTATAGCTGAATCTGGAAGGATGCCTTCTGTTGGCAGCCAAGTTATTTTTTTATGTCACACGAATAAAAAAAATGAAATAAAATGCTTTAGTTTTGTTTTCTAAGTAGGAATGCAATACAGTCACATTATTTATGGCCATTTCCCTTGTGCTAAAGCACTCAACATTGAAACAAAGATTGTATTGACAACTGAATTTTTGACAGGACTGGTAGTCACTGCCTTGGTTATTGAAATGCATGGTTACTGGCATTAGTGGCTATTTGTCATTGAAGATCAAAGCCAAGCCCTTTCTTTGTGAAACTGAGATTGTTCATAGTGAAGTGCTAGTCTAGCTGCCCTCGTGGACCATTTTAAGCCTAGCCAGTTTCCCTTAGTGTGAAACAAACCCTGTACCTCTTGTCTGTGAGGTAAATACTTCAACCATTATGTCAACCCCCAGTTTTGTGTTTCCACAGTGTCGTCATGGGAGTGTTTTTTAATTTATGCAGTCATTTATTTTAGTTTAATTTATAATTATTAGGGTTTTGCAGTTCTACATTATGTGGCCATTTTGAAAGTGCCTACTCACTGTCAGGGTGTAAAAGTATGTGGCATTATGTAATGCAACCTTCCGTCCCTTTTCTTTCTCCCAAAGCATGCCTGTGTATGCTTGGTGTAGGTCTTGCTGTATCTAAGATCTGCAAGTGTGCTGCTGTTTCAGTTGTCTGCCTGTTGCTGGTAAACATCTGCTGGTGTGCAGCTGTTGGTCATGTACTGTTCAAGACTGAGCTGATGGTTCAAGGTTAGTGAAAATCCATTGTACATTCATGAGAAGCCACCTTTGAGCTCCAAAAGACTGCACTGGCTTATTAGCTAAAGGCATTCAAAGTTTATCCGAGTCTATACTTGCAGTAGATGGGAAACATATAAATTGTTCAGCTTCTGATAGGACTATCATCTCCAGTATGCCTTGTGCTGTAAATGGTTCAGGTGGGATATGAACTCATTCCTCAGGCACAAGGAAATGCAGCTTTCCTTAGTCCACAGGCTCGCTGGTGATTAAGAGTAAAACTTTAAGCATTCTTTACTGCCCGTTTATCAAATTATGTATATTTTATAGATACTCACCCATATCTCTCAACTGTCCCTGATTTTGACTCAAATTTTAGCTCTGCCCCTCTTAATCCCTCCTGCCACTAGTGCCCTTTGGAGGAAAGGTAGTGAATTATACTTGGTAAATAATAACAGTAATTAAGAGTTACAGACTCATTTTACTTCAAGAAATGTATATTAATTCACATTATCTTATTCTGTTAATGTCTGAAGTTAACTGAACTAATATTTTAAGTGTCCCTGATTTTTTTCTGGATTTGTCCCTGATTGGTTAAGAATTATGTTCTCACCTGTTTTACCTCATTCATACTCCACTTCTTGTTTTAACTGAGGTACTGCTTCCCACTACTTCATTTTTCTTCCTCTTGTACAGACAGATTTAATCTCAGCTGTAATGATCCTCCTTTTATCTCTCTTTTTTTTTTTTTTACTTTTTTGCACTTAACCTTTTTCAACCACCCGGGTTGTATTTTACAGATTATGGTCATACATGAGTATACAGCAGTACATGCTGTTTACAGATGCTGATTTCCAAAGTCCTTAATTTAGCATGGGAAAGGTCCTCTCACCTGGTATCCAAGAAGAAACAACAGAGTTCTTTGAAGCAAGATGTCAGCATTTTCTGTGAAGATGGCAAGAGTTTCAGACTGAAAGATTTTGACTGAATTCTTGCATTGTATCTCCTGCAAAAGAAAGCAGCAACAGAGTTGAAGACTTTATTGTTGATTTTGCAGCTAGAACAAATCAGGGTTGATTTACTTTACAGTAGGTGTAAGAAACCTATTGAAGTCTACCATATACAGATGTTCAACTGGCATGTTTTCACTGTGGAGAATGTGTTTAACAGTCTGTGCACAACTGTAACCTTCTCTGCTGCATGCACTCACAACTTAGATTTCTCACTGATATAATATGGCTTGTGGGACTGAGTATTTTCAGTCTGTTTATTATGAACTGGTCCTCTGTGCTACTGCAGTTGTGGTTAATGGGGCTGTATCAGCACGGTTTATGTGCAGTAAATTTGTACTGTATCGCCCAAGACTGTTGCATGTGATTTTGCAGTAATTATGCTGAGGTAACACATCATTTAAAGAGGTTGTATGCACATTGAATCATCCGGTGTCACAAAAACAATGTGGCATTGTAAATACTGAATGTATAGTACAAGACTAAATTCAGTTTTTAATGCAGCATAGTACTGATTCTTGCAGCTAAAATGTTGAGCTCTGCAACATTTTTATTCCAGAAACATTTTAATGTTTTCTTTTTTTTTAATTCACAAGACGTAGCCAATAAGTTTGTGCCCATCCAGCTATTGTATAAAAAAGTAAGTAATAAACCCAGGTGCTCCAAAGGACCAGGACTCGTTTCACCAACATGAAACTTTATTTTAAAAAAATAAAAAGCGTAACCAATGTGAACAAATCAGTTACAAAACAATCTAAAATTATATGGTTTAGTGCTTTCGTGTTACTAATATGACATCATCAGAAACATGTAATCAGAACAACTAAGCCTTTTTATGAAAGCCTACAACACGCCCCCAAAATTAACCAATCGTGTGCTACCTAACCATTTAAACAATGAAACATTTAAAGCAATTATGGCTGGTAAACGTAAACCCTATTTCACATAACAAAAGAGGAAACATTATGCAAAAGAGGAAATATTACCTTGCACTAAAAACTCTGTAATAAATAAGTAAACGTTATTAGCAAATGAGGCAACACACATTAAATTTTAGTTGATCTATCTTTGGGCTCACTCACAATGGAGATGTTTTCATTTAAACCAGGCAGTGCCATGGCATTAAATCTAAGCTGCCAAAACATCTCCTTGCGAAGCAACTTATTTTTCCATTCTTCACTTTATATGGAAGCATCAACTTGATCCACTGCAAGGAACTTAAATTTTACAAATCCAGAACATATTACAGAGTGCCTAGTTAAAGCACTTTTATTATCTTTGCGCTGAATACTATATACATGTTGGTATACATGCTTGTTAAATACATTATTGGTTTTACCAATATAAAATGCTTGACAGCTGGTGCATACTCCAAAATAAATCACCCTTTCAGACAAACAATTAAATTTGCCACCCCTAGCATATTCTTTCATCTTATTGTTCAACCAACCTTCATATTGGCATTCTATGTAAGAACCTTGATTACAATGTCCACATGTAGAATTTTTTGGGGAACTACCTAACAGGGCTACCTGCTTCCTTTCCAAAATATTCTTAAAATTGCTCTTTCTTTTAAAGGTAAATGTTGGCTTAATAGCCATAAATTTCTTGGTGCCTTCATCACAAACAAAAATAAACCAGTTATTGTCAATAACCCTTTGAATTCCCTTTGCATCTCTAGAATAATGGAGAACCATATTAGTATTTAAATCAAGTGTCTGTTCCCTACCATGTCCTTGGTTGTCAGTCCTCATGTACCCCCGTATAATAATGGGACCATATAGACCATGATGTTCACCCCATACCTGTTCAACAACTTCATTTATTAAGGCTGTGGGGTAATTACGTTCCCTGAACATACTTTTTAGCAGTTCAAATTCTTCTAAACATGTGTTGTCAGACGTCAGCCTAGATGCCCTGATAAACTGACTTTTAACAAGACCCTTTTTTTTGGTGGTAGGGGTGGCAACTAGAATAGAATAGAAAAGAATTGCAGTAAGTGGGTTTTCTGTATATTTTCGTTGTCAGTGCACCATTCTGTGAACATGTAATATTAATATCCAGATATGATATTTCATTATTGTTAATCTTCTTCTTCTTCTTTCGGCTGCTCCCATTAGGGGTCGCCACAGCAGATCAACTGTTTCCATTTCTTCCTGTCCTCTGCATCTTGCTCTGTCACACCAACCACCTGCATGTCCTCTCTCACCACATCCATAAACCTTATCTTAGGCCTTCCTCTTTTCCTGTTACCTGGCAGCTTCATCCTTAGCATCTTTTTCCCAATATACTCTGCATCCCTCCTCAGCACATGTCCAAACCAACGTAATCTTGCCTCTCTGGCTTTGTCTCCAAACCTTCCAACCTGGGCTGACCCTCTAATATACTTATTCCTAATCCTGTCCATCCTCATCACACCCAGTGCAAATCTTAACATCTTCAACTCTGCCACGTCAAGCTCTGTCTCCTGCCTTTTTGCCAATGCCACTGTCTCCAACCCATATAGCACTATATCACTACCCTCTTGTAGACCTTCCCTTTCACTCTTACTGGTACTCGTCTGTCACAAATCACTCTTGGCACTCTTCTCCACCCACTCCATCCTGCCTGTACTCTCTTCTTCACCTCTCTTCCACACTCACCATTACTCTGAACTGTTGATCCCAAGTACTTAAACTCATTCACCTTCGCCACCTCTACTCCCTGCATCCTCACCATTCCTCTATCCTCCCTCTCATTCACACAGATATAGCCTGTCTTAGTCCTGCTGACCTTCATTCTTCTTCTCTCTCTAGAGCATATCTCCACCTCTCCTGGGTCTCTTCCACCTGTTCCTTACTCTCACTACAGATCACAATGTCATCTGCAAACATCATAGTCCACGGGGACTCCTGTCTGATCTCGTCTGTCAACCTGTCCATCACCATTGCAAATAAGAAAGAGCTCAGAGCTGATCCTTGATGTAATCCCACCTCCACCTTAAACGCATCCGTCACTCCCACCGCAGACCTCACCGCTGTCACACTACCCTCGTAGATATCCTGTACCACTCTTACATACTTCTCTGACACTCCCGACTTCCTCATACAATACCACAACTCCTCTCTAGGCACCCTGTCATATGCTTTCTCTAAATCCACAAAGACACAATGCAACTCCTTCTGACCTTCTCTGTACTTCACCATCAACACTCTCAGAGCAAACATCACATCTGTAGTGCTCTTTCCTGGCATGAAACCATAGTGCTGATCACTAATCATCACCTCCCTTCTTAACCTAGCTTCCACTACTCTTTCCCGTAACTTCATGCTGTGACTGATCAGTTTAATCACTCTGAAGTTACTACAGCTCTGCACATCACCCTTATTCTTAAAAATCGGTATCAAAACACTTTTTCTCCATTCCTCAGGCATCCTCTCACTTTCCAAGATTTCAGTAAACAATTTAATTAAAAACTCCACTGCCATTTCACCTAAACACCTCCATGCTTCCACAGGTATGTCATCTGGACCAACAGCCTTTACGTTCTTCATTCTCTTCATAGCTATCCTTACTTCCTCCTTGCTAATCCACTGCACTTCATGATTCACTATCCACACATCATCCAACCTTCTCTCCCTCTCATTCTCTTCATTCATCAACCCCTCAAAGTCCTCTTTCCATCTGCTCAACACACTCTCCTCACTTGTGAGTACGTTTCCCTCATTATCCTTTATCACCCTTACTTGCTGCACATCTTTACTAGCTCGGCCCCTCTGTCTAGCCAATCGGTACAGGTCCTTTTCTCCCCTCATTATCCTTTATCACCCTTACTTGCTGCACATCTTTACTAGCTCGGCCCCTCTGTCTAGCCAATCAGTACAGGTCCTTTTCTCCCTCCTTAGTGTCCAACCTTTTATACAACTCTTCATACGCCTTATCCTTAGCCTTTGCCACCTTTCTCTTTGCCATGCACCTCATCTCCTTATACTCTTGTCTACTTTCTTCATCTCTTTGACAATCCCACATCTTCGCCAACCTCTTTCTCTGTATACTCTCCTGTACTTCTTCATTCCACCACCAGGTCTCCTTGTCCTCCTTCCTCTTTCCAGATGTCACACCAAGCACCTTTCTAACCATCTCTCTTACTAGCTCTGCTGTAGTTACCCGGCTATTCGATAACTCTTCATTGCCACCCAGTGCCTGTCTTAACTCTTCCCTGAACATCACCTCACAATTACCCTTTTTCAATTTCCACCATTTGATCCTTGGTGCTGCCCTCACACTCATCCTCCTCTTCTTGATCACCAATGTCATCCTACAAACCACCATACTATGCTGCCTAACTACACTTTCCCCTGCCACCACTTTACAGTCTCCAATCTCCTTCAGAATGGCCCTTCTACATAAAATATAATCCACCTGTGTGCATCTTCCTCCAGTCTTGTATGTCACCCTATGCTCCTCCCTCTTGTTAAAATATGTATTCATCACAGCCATGGCCATCCTTTTCGCAAAATCCACTAGCATCTGACCTTCTGCATTCCTTTGCTTAACACCATACCTACCCATCACTTCCTCATCCCCTCTGTTCCCTTCACCAACATGCCCATTATAATCTGCTCCAATCACCAGTCTCTCACCCTTGGGTACAGTCATCACCACTTCATCCAACTCACTCCAAAATTTTTCTTTCTCATCCATCGCACACCCAACTTGTGGAGCATATGCACTAACAACATTCATCATTACACCATCAATTTCCAGCTTCATAAACATCACTCTATCCGACACTCTTTTCACCTCCAAAACACTCTTAGCATACTGTTCCTTCAGGATAATGCTTACGCCATTTCTCCTCCCATCCACACCATGATAAAACAATTTGAAACCGCCTCTGATACACCTAGTATTGCTACCCTTCCATCTGGTCTCTTGCACACACAATATACCAACCTTCCGTCGGTCCATCATATCAGCTAGCTCTCTCCCTATACCAGTCATACTGCCAACATTCAAAGTTCCGACCCTCACTATCACAGTCCTGGCCTTTGCCTGCCTTCGGGCATGTCTTCTGCCTCTTCTCCTCATTCGGCCAACAGTAGCCAATTGTTAATCTGACAAGTAAATTCCAAAAATTCAGTACTGTTCTGCATTTGCCTTAAAAATTCATTAAACTGTTCTTTGCTACTTTGCCATAAAATCAACAAGTCATCAAGGTACCTGTAATATGCTTTACAGTATTTGAATAAAGGAAAATGGAAAAGAGTAAATAATTCCCACCTAAGCAGTACTCCATTGGCAAATAATGGGGCACAAATCGCCCCCCATTGCCACACCCGAGCATTGTTTGTAAAATTAATTGCAAAAAAACAGAAAATTATTAGAAAGAATATCATCAATGAACTCATGTACTGAAGCCTCATCATTTGCTGTAAGACCACCATAAAGTTTGACTGTTTCATCAAACCATAGTAAGCCCATTTCTTGGGGAATAATAGAAAATAAATTTTTAACATCGCATGTAATAAAATAACTAAAATCACTACCCATGTGTCTGATCTTATCAAGTAAATTCCAAGAATCTCTAATAATATGATTAAATGGCTTAAAAAATATTTAATTTAATATCCACAAATTTGGCCAGTGGCTCAGTAATCGAACCTGCTGAAGCAACAATTGGCCGTAAAGGTGGAGCTATCATATTAGTATGGGGTTTTGGTATGCCAAAGATTCTGGGAATAATTGGGTCACGTACCATCAAAAAATCATACAATTCCTGACTAATTTGGTCAAATAAAAATAATTCATCAAGGGCTATTCTAACAGCTGTGTAAGCAATGTTAACCTCATTAAGAGAAAGAGCCACATAAACAGATGTGTCACATAAAAAATGCAGCATTCATCCCAGATAGTCTAAATTATACATAATGACTAGGCCACCGCCCTTGGGGTGCATACATCTAATGTCGGTGTCCCGAACAGTAGAGTCCAACATATTTCTGTCCTGCAAAGAAAGATTAAAATAATGATGTTGACAATCTTTTTGTAGTAATTCTCTAATTTCTTTTTCACAAATTCTCTCAAATGTTTGCACAAGGGGGTGCAAAAGTGGATTTGCCAAACTTTTCCTTTTTAATACATTCGTTGAAAATATGTCTGTTACCCCATTTGAGCCAAATAAAATGTCAAAATTCAGCTTTCGAGTGAAAAGTTTCAAGTCTAACAAAGAATGTTCTATATTTGCCCCACATATTGGCACAAAATTAAACCCTTTAAAAAGGGGTGTGATAGGCAGGTTCAATGTTACGTTCCGTAAAATTGTAGATGCTAAACTGTTTAAAAGAGGCTACTTTGACAGTACCTGTAGGATTTGAGTGTATGACTAACACCATTGTCTCTTCCTCTGGAAATTGTTGCCTCCCTGTTGTCTCCACTGATTTTGCCCCTGATTGCCTCGCCAAGGTTTCTTGTTGTAATTCGGACCATTGTCTTTCCTCTGCCTGTTGGCGATGTGATGGGATCGCCTGAGTGGGGGTTGTTCTAAAGGGATGGATTCATCATCCACTTCACCCAGTTGGTCAACCCTAAGGTCGCCATCATGGCAAGTGTGTAGTGCGTCTTTGTTCAAATCTTTATAAACAGGGGCTGGGTAAACAGCCTTTTTATTGTAATGTAAATCATCTCTGGCTAATTTCTTAATCTTTCTGTCCCTGGAGGTGGCAATCTTTTTATCAACTTGTAGAAAAACTCTATCAAAATCATGTTTGTGTTGTGGCAAAATCAAGTCCTGTGCAATGGAGCTCACAAATTTTTATATTGTACTCTTGAGCTCCAATAAGCATCTTTCGTTCTCTCTTATAATGATTTTGACCAAGTCCAAGCCAGTATGATCAAAGAGCTCTAAGAGCTCCATATGAAAGACACTATTGGGCACTGCACCCTGAGGATATCCCCACAAACGAAGACCTTTAGGGACATGCCATCTTTTGGCACACTCGCCCAGAAAGGCATTATCTAGCTGAACAGATTTAAATTTAAAAAGATGATTCTCTAACAAACAAATTTATTCCAACAAAGTTAAAAATCTTCTGTTATTAGTTGCCATACCTCCACTTTGCCGTTCTCAATTGACTTCACTTTCCAGCTATCTGTTGAATTGT
The DNA here is from genome assembly GCF_019279795.1 of Protopterus annectens. Lineage (NCBI taxonomy): Eukaryota > Metazoa > Chordata > Ceratodontiformes > Protopteridae > Protopterus > Protopterus annectens. The sequence continues at coordinate 1,165,241,162 of NC_056745.1, forward strand.
GAAGGGCAGGTATAATCACTTGAGGGTCTGTCTTCAATTTGTTGTTGGTTAATATTCCCAAAATTTTGATTGTTACCAGCTACTTCAACTTCTCTGTCAGAATTATTGTTTCGTGTTGGTGAGACGAGTCCAGGTCCTTTGGAGCACCTGGGTTTATTACTTGTGGACTGTTATACTGGGATTGTACACCTTCATTTTTACTTTTATTGTATAAAAAAGTTTTTCTGCCTCACTCCATGCTCCACTATTTACATAAAGTATGTGTAGATCATACACCAGAACAAACTGGCTGTATTTGTCTGGCCTTTGTTACCAGTGTTTTGGCAGTCTTCACCAAGTGGAAGGAAAAATGTCTGTCTGGTGACAGTAAATGCAGTTCATTAAGATGCCCATCAGCATCTCTCTAAATTTGACCTTTGATCTTAAACTCTCTTGTGTCAGTGCTAGTAGGTCTTTGGCACGATAGTGACCATTCCGTATCAGGCAAGGAATTAATTTGTAGATTAAGCTCCACGAATATATTCATAGTCCTAACACTTGTATTGGTGTTGGAGAGGATCATGATTACTGAAGTTATCCTGATGATTTCTGTTACTCTTCTTTCATATTTCCTGCACCCTTTAAAATTTACAACATTAATATTGTTAATTCTAAACTGCCTGGATTAGCACTCAATTAATGGTATTTTATTTAAGTCATAAAACTTTTGTCTTTTCACCCTTTCTCTTAAATCCAATACCTCCTGTAAGATAGACTGCACTATTCAGTTAAAATAGCAGCTGTTTGTGAAAAGTTAGTACATATTTCTGATTTCAAAAGCTATGGATCTAATTTATTTATTTATATATTTTAAACAAAAACACACATGGAACCCAAATACCTCTGTTTAGGGTCAGCCCAAGAGCACTGTTTAACTGAGTCACAAAATGTACAAGTGGAGACTGGAGTAATAAAAATAAAAATTACAAGATAAACGATAGCAGCTTATAACATTAATCGAACTGTATTAATTTAAAATGTTAAGAGAATAGATTATATACATACATATAGATATTTCAAGCACGGGCATTAATGCCCTTCTAGCTTGCCAAGATACCAAAACAATTTTTCTCATAATAAGTGTCCCGGCTGTTCTTAAAAATATCTAAACTCGTACTTGCTTTTATGTAATTTGGTAGCCTGTTCCATGCATCAGCTATTCTGTCAGAGAACCAATTAGTACACTTCTCATTCCTATAGAATCCCTTCCATAGGTTGTCTGATGATTCTCTAGTACTTTTTGATAACCCCAAACATTTCCAGAGGTAGTTGTCTCTAAATGCCCTATGTACTTGAATAAGATCTCCTCTTCGATATCTGTAAGAGTGGCTGTACAAGTTCAGATATTTTAGTCTTTCATAACTTAAATTTTTACATCCATGAATACCCTTGGTATATTTCTGCTGTACTATTTCCAGTATACTCATGCTTGTTTTCTTTTTTTTTTTTTTTTAAATAAATTTTTTATTGAAATCAAAACTGAAATATACACAGTTATTAAAATAATTGTACAAATTTTTGATACATTAGAAGCTTGTTTTCTTATAGGGTTTCCATATTATTTCATATTCAAGTTTGGGTGTAATGTAACTCACAAACAGTGACTATGACTTTATCATTTTTGATTTCCTAGACTTTATAAATCTTTTTATGCAACCTATAGTTCTATAACTATCATTAACCAATTGGCTGATATGATTAGAAAAACTCATAACTGTATCTACCCATATACCCAGGTCCTCAAATGAGTCCACAGTTTCAATAATCATGTGTTGTATTAAATGTCCACCTTTCAATTTGTCCCGAATCTCATGTGCTTAGTTTCTGATGTATTTATCAGCAAATTTTTCTCCTGTGCCCAAATGGTCAATTTAGTTGTTATTTTGCAGATATGCCTTATCTGTAACTCATGTAATCGGTTTACCTAATTTCAGGTTGTCTGCACAATGTTTTGTGTACGACTCTGTCAGATGCTGAAGTTAAATCTATATAAATTAGATCACAGCACAATTTTTCATTTATAGCTGTTATTATATTGTTATAGAACATCATGTTACAGGTGTTAATAGATCTATTTTCAACATATGCATGCTGATATATGATTTAAAGTCCCAACCTATCCAGTTCTGAAAATAACTTGTCCAATATTGCCTTATCTATCATTTTTCCACAAAATGAAAGCATTCTTAATGGTCTATATGACTCTGGGTGTGTCCTACTCCCCTTTCCTTTAAAGAAAGGTTTTATAATCACATGTCTCCAATCTTGAGGAATCATATGACCTAATGAATAATAGATATAATGACACCATAAGTTCTTGCTGTAGTATTATCAGGTCATTGTTACTAATTCCATCTCCTCCCTGTGCTATGTTTGGATCCAGTTTGCGTGGTTCTTTTTCAATATAATCTCATTTGATTCCAGTATCTGGGTTTACCTGTATGTCACTAGGACAACTTATCACCCCTTTTGTGGAGCCAAACTGTTTTGCATAAGATTTTGTAAATATATCTATAATCTGTTGTGTCTGAGAATAATTTTAGAATCTGCATACAGTTTATCAATATGTGTGTCTTTACTCCTCACATCTTACGTATCTATAAAAAGGCTTCCTGTTATGCTCAATATATTTATATACATTTTCTTCAAAATTTTCTTGATCTTGTCTCACACAATGCTTAATCTGTTTGCCCAACTTGTTTATTTCAGTTTTCAAAGTTGAAGTTCGTCCTCTCTCCCATTTCTTATATTCTTTTGTCTCTCACCTTAATCAGATATTTTGTTCTTATGGAAATGTATCCCCCTGATGTTGTATGTCTAGATCCTGATGTTAAACATTTTTTTTTGTTTTTTGCACTAATTTTTCTCTTTCAAAACTTTCCACATTCCTTCTGCAGTTTTTCCACTGAGCACCTCACTCCAGTTAGTTTTACATAGTGACTGTTTTGCTTCTATATAATCTGTAATTAACCTTCTGTGCATTGGTTTAGATTTCAATTTGGAAGAATTATCTAGCAACAAATTAACCTTTAAAACCCCATGATCACTGCACATCAATAGTGGTAAAACTTGACTTGAAGTAACATTAATTTATTTAGGAACTAGTATATTCCGTCCCCTGGTTGTTTTTTTTACAGTCTGAAGCAATTGTTGTTCCTGAATATATGTTGTGAATAATTTCCTTACTAACGTTCATTGTTGAATCAATATTATTCCAGTCTGTTTCTGGTAAATTTAAGTCCTCAGCTAATATTATTCTTTCCTCCTGTGTTTCATGCAAGAAATGTATGAATTCCTCTAGGTCACCTGCATTTGGTGGTCCATACACTCCAACAATTGTTATATATTCCAGGGTTGTCTTTATTGTCACAGTTACACAGTCTACAGTATTGGTGTTATCATTGAACTTGTAATAATCACAAGTCTCATAACTATCTTTAATCCCTATCATAACACCAACACCTGTTTTTTTGTTAGAATGTCTGTTACAGTAAAAACATTTATACCCTGACAGAACTGGTTTCCAGTCATTGTTCTTTAACCAGGTTTCACAAACAATAATATCATCAGTATTATGGGAACATAACAAAGTTTCCAACAAAAAATGTATTATTATAATTAATCAAATGTTACTGTCTGTGAACTGTTAAATTGTCTACCTGGTAAAAATATCTGCTGCAAAAATTCTCTTCCCTGATCTTGACAAATGCACCCATCCTGCCTGAACATGTGTGCCCCAAACTAGGCTTGGATGCTCTACACATTTCCATTTTTTAAAACAGGACATTTTTTCCATGTAGGTGTTTATCCAAAAAATCTTTTCATTCACAGTAACACTTCTATCCTTTCTACAGGTGATTTGTGAAAAATATGTCCTAACACCAGTACAAGATATACAATCTAAGAGGGTTATCAGTTCCCTACTAACAGTCAGAGAATCCTTGTGGATTACATCATTTGTACTGGTATGAATAAAAACGGATCCATACTTCTTTACATTAAGGCCTTCCAAGGCTTGTCTCACATCTTCTATTTTTGCTCCTGGCAAGCATAACATTTTCGATGTTCATTATCTTCTCTGCATATATAAGTATCAGTTCCTCTAATAATTGAATCTCCAATTACAAGAATATCTTTGCTTGCCAGCTCTGAAGAATCTTCAGTTTCTGATACAGTAATATCTGCTCTATCAATCCTTACGAAGGATAGATCTTCATCATCATTAGTCTTATTAGTTCCGCTGTTTTCATTGTGTATTGAATTCTCATCCAGCTGGTATTGTAAATCCACAGCTTGAGCTATGTAGTCAACATCTGTTTGTCTCTCCTTTTTTCTTACAGTAATGTTCTTCAATCCTTCCACATTCAGTTTTGATTTCTTACTCTTCACCTGCCCCTTGACTCTTTGTTATACCTTCTCTTTTAGAAAAATGATGCCTTTTTCTGTAGACTGAAGGTTTTCAGATAGAAAAATATTATCATTCTCTGTAATTTGTGATGTTAAGTAGTCCTATATCACCTTCATTCTTTACATATGGGGTCAGAGCCGAACCTCGGCTCCGATACGGTCTATTTACAAGCTGGTTGGCTCATGGCTAGGTACGTATCCGATGGTGCACCAGTACAATCCCCAGATCTCGTTTGTCATGTCGATGAGTATGGTTGTGCTTCTCTTTGGCTCTGGCTAAGTGTTTGCATATTTTCAACTTTTATGCAAAGTTTTCTTCACTGTTTAGCTTAGATTAGATATTTGGTTCTATATAGTTAAATCGTTACTGTTTGTAGTAGTCAGTGTAGTATAAAGTTATCTTATATTTGGGCCATTTGGTTAAATTTTTGGCCTTTGGCTGTTATTTCTTCTTGGTATCCCTTGTATCAGGCTTACTATTTGGATTAAAGTAGGCACTTTTTGCGCACTAATATTCTGTGTGTTTAAATAGAATTTGGCGGTTTCTGCTTGCTATTTAGAGTTATTAGTTTGCTGTTAGCATCGTTTTGCTAATATTGCTGACAGAACTTCGTTCTGTTGGTTTTTGCAGTTGACTTGTACTATTATTGTTCCCCACTGTTCTGTTGAGTGTGCAATTCTCCCTTATAACTGTTGGGTCTGTTTAAGTTAGAAGACCCTATTCCCTCTTGCCCGAGCTAGGCCCGTTTAAGTTAGAGGACCTTGTCGTCCTCCACCTTTTTCTTCTTCTCTGTGTGTGCGTGTTCTATTGATTTGAGAAATGTCTAAAGAGAGTAAGGAGCATAAGCCATCTGGCTTCAAGAAATGTGTTGTGCTCCCAAAAGATGTCCTTAACGGATGGTCACGGTAATTGTGTTTACTGTTTAGGGGCCATCCATTTGCAGTAGACCTGTTTATTCTGTCATGCCTTTAGTCCCAGGGTGTTGCAGGAAAGGAAGAATGAGTTAATTCTAAAAGGTCTTCTTAAACTTTCCTTCGAGGAAGACTTGTCTAGTTTCTCATCATGCTCAAAATCTGCTAAAGGAAAGTCGAAATCTGCCAAGAGGCCCTCCCCGGCACCGACTGGTTTCTCCGAACCACCTCTTAAAGTTGCGGAAACTGTCTCATCAGTTCCACAGACCTCGGAGCTGACTGATAGTGGCATTGTTGTTGCAGGGTCATTTCCAAGTTTTTTGGAGCCGACCGCTGAGACTCTTGAGACTACTTCTTGGAGCTGTTCTATGGACCCTCTACCAGTCTCCTTGTTAGTGACGTCTCCTGTACCTTCGAGATCTCAATCTCCTACCATGTCATCCAGGAGTTTATCGGAAGAAGATGTGGAGAGGGTAGTGCTGAGACTTTTGAAGTCCTCTGCTTTGCCTAAATTGCTGGCTCCGATCCAGTCGGCTCCAGAGCCACTCGTGCCCGTTCAACCCTCTGTGTTCATTCCTCCTTTGAGCCATGCTGGTTTTTCAGAGCTGGAGTGCTTGATATCACCGGTGGAAACCCTCGGCTCCAGCTCCAATTGTGGCTGTTTTGGAGTCGAGTTCTGCTCCAACACTTTCGGTGCCATCCATATTGTCCAGCAGTCGAAGCTGTCTAGTCGGCCCCAACAGGGATGCTTGGAACCGAATTTCTTCAGTTCCGAGTCTTCCTCTCGGCGTGTCGGCTAGGGTGAGTTCGGACCCTGCATTTATCTCGGAGCCAATGCCTCTGGTGCCAACGGCATCCTCTGTCTCTTCGGAGCCGGAGAGGTCGGCTTTCGAGATGATGATGAGTGTGCTGTCCCAATCATCAGCTCCTACCAGGGGCACCGGCACTCTTCCTCCCATAGCACCTACTTATTTCTCAGCTCCTACTCCCTCCAGTGGCAGCAGAGACCCCCAGCCTCAGGAACCACCGGCCGGTGACCCCCATTCTTCCGAGGAGCCCCACGGAAGAAGACTTGTAAGAGGAAGCATGTTGACTACCAGGATGAGTCTTTGCATCTGACACTGACCTCGAGGAGTCTGAAGGGTCCCCCAACTTGTCCTGTGATGATGTCTCCTTTGTAAACATCCTGGAGATCCTTAAACAGAGGTGCGACTGGCCCACTGTCACCCATTCTGATGAGGAGTCAGTGTACCTGAAGGCTTTCAGGTCTCAACCTTCTGCCACTTGGGTGTCTCCACCTTTCGTCAAACTGATGGATTTAGTTAGACGAAAGGTGTGGGATACTCCTGATGCCATGGAGTCAGTTCCCAGGAGACTAAACAAGTTCCTTTTTTCCCCTCCAGGAAAAGACTTTTTATTTAAAGGTGCGCCTGTAGATGCCATGGTGGTGTTGGCGGCCACTAAGGAGGAGTTAGCCGAGACTTCTTCTGTTCATCCGCCAAATAAGGAGTCTCGAACGATGGACAGATACGGGAAGTGTATCTTCTCTTCAGTGGCATTTACCCTTAGATCGCTGAATTACTTTACTCACTTTACTAGGCTCCAGAGAGATCTCCTTAAAGAGTTAGGAGATTATATACAAGGTACATGTACTGAGGGAGTCCCTGACGAGGTTTCTGTCCAGTTGTCCATCTTGACCTCTGTCGTTAACTCCTACATGCGGCTTATTTTGTATGCGGCCGATGATGCGAGCAGGGCAATGTATTCAGGAATTTCCTTGAGGCGTCATTCCTGGATGCATTTGTGTAACTTTGCGGAACCGTTTGTCTACCATTACCAACACCCAAATTGACGGTTCCTCATTGTTTGGATCCAAGGTAAAGGACACTCTCACCAGGTGCGAGCAAGAAGGAAAAACACTTTACCGTGGGAGTACATTTTACTGTTCCCTCTAGACCATTCCCTAAGGGTCAGAGGGGCGGTAAAGTGTGGTTCAAGAAGTCCCAGAGGTTTTTCCAGGATGCACAGGGTGACTCCTCCTTCAGAGGCAGAGGAGGAGGAGGAAATGGTAGACATCGCTCTAGAGGCAGGGGCGGTCTGCAAGACCAGGGAGGTTGCGATTCCTTTTGGGGCCGGCCTTATCAGCGCTCCTGATGTGGACCTGACTGTGCTTCGCTGGGGCCGGTCGGGGGTCGCATTTCTTTGTATCCAGAAGCCTGGCTAAGTATCACTCAAGACAAGTGGGTACAAAGAATTATTACCAGAGGTTATGTAATACCCTTTTCTCTTCCACCCTTTGTTCCCAAGAAGATCCGAGATGTTCCACCTAATCACAGGGATCAGGCAACTGTGGAGGTCAACAAGTTGCTGCCAAAAAGAGTCATCCAAACTGTCCCAGCAGACCAAATAGGATTCAGAACTTACTCCAGATTCTATTTAGTGCCAAAACGTACAGGGGACTGGAGGCCCATTCTGGACCTCAGCAGGTTGAACAAATCAGTAAGGAAGGACAAATTCCGGATGGAAACACTGCAGTCTATACTCCCATTGTTAGGGAAAGACAATTGGATATGCTCAATAGATCTCCAGGATGCTTATTATCACATAAAAATGGACAGGGCATCAAGGAGTCATCTACGCTTCCGGCTGGGAGCCAGTCACTTTCAGTTCCATGATCTGTCCTTTGGTCTCACCACAGCCCCCAGGGTGTTCACCAAATGTATGGCAGTAGTGACAGCTCACCTGAGACGTCGAGGACTCCAGGTGTTTCTGTATTTGGACAACTGGCTCCTGACCGCCCCCACCAGGCATCTATTCCTTCAGAGCAGGGACAATACTGTTCAGCTTTGTGCCCAACTGGGAATCTCTTATAAACTGGGAAAAATCTGCCTTATTGCCCTCTTCATCTATAAATTTTATTGGCGCAGAGATAGACACAGTAAACATGGTGGATCGTCTTCCTGCCGTAAGGGCACAAAACCTGGTGTTTCAAATTCACTTTCTTCTTCCCTTGCAAAGGGTCAAAGCCAAGATTGTTCTACAGCTCCTTGGGACCATGGCTTCCACCATACTTTTAGTGCCACTAGCCAGGTTACACATGAGAATTCTTCAGTGGCTCCTGTCGTCCCATTGGTCCTTTCAGCAACTTCCATTATCCCATCACATTCTGCTGACAGAATCTTGCAAGAAGGACCTGCTTTGCTAGACATTACCCAATCAACTGACCACAGGCTCTTCAATTGTTCCTCACCAACCCATTGCCACTGTGACCATGGATGCCTCTCAGATGGGGGGGGGGGCATTATCTAGGTAGGACTGTCCAAGGCACATGGCAAGAACATGAGGACTACCTGCATATCAACGTTCTAGAGATGAGGGTGGTGCTCCTGGCGTTACAAGCACTTCACGACCTTCTTCCTCTGGGGACTATTGCAATACAGTCAGGCAACATGTCAGTAGTATGGTATATCAACAAACAGGGCAGAACCAGATCTTACCCACTCTGTCGAGAGGCCATGCGAGTTTGGGAATGGGCGATATCTTCCCAGCGCTTTCTGGTGGTGACGCACATTCCAGGGACGACCAACCTGATAGCCGACAAGCTCAGCCGGGCGATTCTGATGACTCACGAGTGGTCTCTGAAACAGGAAAACAGCGGAACAGATTTTCCGCAGGTGGGAACAGCCTTGCTGCGACCTCTTTGCCAGTCCAATCAATGCCAAATGCAGCAGCTACTTTTCCCTCATTCCCCCTCCGGGGGAGTCTCCCAGAGACACACTTGTTCATGATTGGCCCCTAGATCTCCTCTATGCTTTTCCTCCCTTTCCTCTCATTCCCAAGGTGATTCAGAAAGTGAAATGGCTGGGAATCAAGTTGATCCTCATTGCTCCTTACTGGCCTTGTCAGGTTTAGTTCCCCTTCCTCAGGCCTCTTCTCCTGGACGAAACTTGGATTCTGGACCCAGTTCCAGACCTGTTGACTCATGTCAGGTTCACTTCACACCTCATTACACACCCTCAGTTTGACAGAGTGGCTGCTCCAGTTCCATCCCTAGTCAGGCTTCACAATTTCTCGCCTTCCGTGACTCATATTATTGCATCTTCTCATAAACCTTCAGCTAGGAAACTTTATTCCAGTAAATGGAAGAGATTCTCTCTTTGGGCGGAGAAAATCGATGTTGACCCCTTCACTGCCTCCATTTTCGTAGTTTTGGAATTTCTCTCTGAACTATTTCACCAAGGATCTGCGGCTTCCGCTATCAGAGTCCAGTTGGCTGCGATTTCAAATTTCCACTTGCGGTTTTCAGATTCCAACTTGATGTCTCATAAATTGTGCAAAACCTTCCTCAAGGGTGCCACTTTGCTTAGACCTCCGGTTCAGGAGCCTGTGGCCTCATGGGATTTAAACTTTGTGTTATCAAAATTGACATCTCCGCCCTTTGAACCTTCTCATTCATGCTCTTTGAAGTTCTTGTCTTGGAAGACGACGCTTTTGGTGGCTATCACGTCTTCCAGATGGGTGTCAGAATTGCAAGCCTTGTCTGTTAAACCGCCTTATCTGATTTTTCATAAAGACAAGGTGTCCCTTCGTACTAACCCTTCCTTTGTCCACAGGGTCTGTTCCCAGGCCATGTTGAATCGGTCCATAGAGCTTCCGGTATTCTTTCAGAATCAAGCCAATGCAGCTGAGTACCGGTTTCACCAACTGGATGTCCATAGACAATTACGTTTTTATTTGCACCGGACTAAAGACATTAGAAAATCCGATCAATTGTTCATTTCCTTCTCCGAATCCAGGTTGGGCTTACCAGTTTCCAAAGTGATTCTCTCTAACTGGATTTCTAGCTGTATAGCTTATGTTTACAATTCTGAGGACAAACCTTTAGCCTTTAAAATCAAGGCTCATTCTACCAGATCTCAGTCTACCTCTGCAGCCTTTCAAGCCAGGGTTCCACTTGACAATTTGTGCAGCTGCTACGTGGGCTACTCCTCACACTTTTATTACTCATTACAAATTGGATTTAATTTCCAGGAGTAGAGCTTCCTTTGGTTCTACGGTACTCAGGAGTATTTTTCCTTTAGCCACCCAAGGATAAGGTGCTAGGGACGCTGTCCCATATGTAAAGAATGAAGGTGAAATAGGACTACTTTAACATAAAGAAGTTATGTACTTACCATAGTGTTCCATGTTATTAGTCCATCTCACCCTTCATTCTTTCGAACCCACCCTCCTGCCCCCATCCTGGAAGTACCTGGAGACAGAAAAATACTAATACCATTATTTATGGAGACCTTTTAGTATTGGCTTTTTCTGTGGGCTATTTATTTTTTTTCTAGTCAGCAGCAAACAAGATCTGGGGATTGTACTGGTGCACCATGGGATACCTACCTAGCCATGAGCCAACCAGAAATCTTCCAGCTTGTAAATAGGCTGAGTCGGAGCCGAGGATTGGCTCCGATCCCATATGTAAAGAATGAAGGGTGAGATGGACTACTAACATGGAACGTTATGGTAAGTACACAACTTCTTTTTTTACATAACAAAGCAGTGTCCTTTTTAGTGCGTATTCTCTTTCCTTTACAGTCATTAATCAGTTTCTTTTTCTTCCTTGTTACTTGTTGTGAACTTCTTCCTTTCTTTCTTTTTTTTTTGTTTCCTTCTAAACAAACCGGATCCTCAGGCTGCTGTATACTTGCATCCAGAATTGCAAAGTTGTCAGGGGCATCATCTTTTTTCATAGAGGTTGACTGATCTTTGTAGACAATAGATGCATCATTTCCTAAATGTGTTCTGTTTGTTCTTTGCCTAATATTATTTATTTCACAAGTCCAGTCATTAATATTTGAAACAACAGTTTTCCAAGCCATGCCAATTGCACAAGTGCAATCATCATCATTAAGTCTAGATTTACTTCTAACAATGGTAAGCAAATCATCCAACCTTTGACACGAGGAACACAGATCACCAGTGTTATTAACTGTTACTGTTAAATATGAATAGCATTTATTACACTGTACAAGATATTTGTGCTTTAGCAAATCGTTAATTGCATACTCATTTAAGGAATCCATGTTCAGCTTCAAATTAATAAAATATTGTAAAAAAAAAAAAAAAAAAAAAAAGAATAATCAAAATCAGTAACCATAGAATTCAGAGAGAACTTAAATCAACTTCTATGACAAAAATCAAATGAGCAGGATACAACTAAATACTGAAGTAAGTACAGTAAAGTTGTAATTCCTCACTATCGCTTGCAGTCGCACTCCTTTTTAACAGTAAAGATCAGTAAGTCACAAACCAAGATAGGATTGTTTAGACTCTGTCATTGCACCGTTCTATCATGCAAGGTGATTTCACACACCAAATGTAAAGTCTCCACAAAGTACACTTCTCAACCTACAGACACTGAAAAATAGAAACTCCCAGCAAAAAATCTGGACATCTAATTAGCATAACATTTGAATATCAAATAGCACTCTTCCTGCTTCCAGTATAAATGGAGGATATTACTCAAAAACAAATGTTTAAAAAGGTATGACAAAAGTAATAAAATATAAACACGTTATCAAAGAGATGGTGTAAAATCTGTAAAATTTAATTAACTTTATCTCAAAATTCTACCACACAAGGTCATTTATTTTTGCTTCAAGAAAAGGGAGTTGCAAGATGTGTGCCTTCTTTTTTGTAAATTATCGTTGCTACTAGTATTTTGGCCATGTAGTGTGGTTTTCTGATGGCTTCAGAAAAATCACACTTGTTGAATTGATTATATTGTATAGAACAATATCTGACCTGTATAATGTTTGTAAATGTGAGCTTGTTAATGTAGTTTGATTACTTTTATATAAATGTAAGTTTGCCTATGTCACAAGTGATAATGCAGTAAAGGTGTTTAAAAAAAAATCAAACTTGTTGAGATAGATTCAGAAAATTCTCTGAAGGAGTAAATCAAGCCTGAAAATTGAGACATAACCCCTTAGAGAGGGATATCTTAAATCAAGGCTCAAAAATATGAAAATTCATCCAAAGTAAGGACTGTTGAAAGATGCGTCACAAAGCAATTATAAAATTATTGTCTGTATTTAATAGTGCAGCAACAAGCTATTGTTTGAGATGGCGCCATGACATGAGTATGTTGAGTGTTTTGGGGATATTTGCAGGTACTAAACTTACATGTAAGTTCATGAGTACATGACACAGTTTTTACCATTTTTGTGCATTGATGCAAAACATAGGAAATGTTTATGTGTTGCATTTGTCAAACAGCTAAGCCGTAGCAACAACACATGTTAAAATATTGAAAGAACACATTTTCATGGTAGGAAGACCTTGAGAGCTTGCCAGATGAATTGTCTTTGTCTAATTGTTGCATGCAGACCTCCTACCATGACCATACCTGTATCTTCCCCAAGCAGTGATGCTTCAATGAGTGGGAGCTCTTGCATGGGTGGATCCCAGTGCTGGCAAAATCTGCTAATGTACTCTGAACTGCAGTCATGGCAACAATGAGCACAGCTTGTATAAACTGCTCTTTGCCATGATTGTGGATCAGATAGCAGACTTGCTATGCCAGCATTCCACTACAGACATTTGTATACTTAATATACAACTGTGTGTCTTATGCAACAGTGTATAGTTCATAGATGTGGTGTCTCTCCCTGTTATATGCAATCTGTGTTTCTGGATCATGGTAACGGCAGAGGGCTGTACTAAACATAGTACACATGCTGCATTTATGCAAATGTTCACTGTGTTTATGAATTCAGTGGTAGGGTTTCAGCCTCTGCAGGATGTGAAGTGCTATCACTCATAAATAGTAATGTAAGTTATAAAAGCAGAGGCTGATGAATTTATGGTATAAATATCAAAAGTGGGGGTTTCTTAGTTTTACTGAGAATATCCTGTATAGCATTATGGCCGTATCTCACAAAGAAAGAGAAGTGAATCAGCTCTTGGATTAAAGAAGATTCCTGTAGGGAGTTCAGAGACTTGCATGGAAACAGCACTTCCAGTTCTAGTCCTAACACAGTGAACACCAGTACTACAGAAAAGTAATGTGGACAGCAGGTCTGACCCTACAGCTGTTGTACAAGTATGCCAAGATATTTCCACAGTCATCAGTTATTTGTTTTCCCAGCACTACCATTAGAGATAAGACTTGTTACTGAGACCTGAGCAGTACTACCAACCCATGAGAGTTTCACTTATTTATTTTCCTTTGTTAACCAAGATAATCCAACTGGGACAAGACCCTTTTTCAGAGGAGACCTGGAGAGGAAAGCTCCAAAAGGTACATAGAGATTGTGATAAGCATTGCTATAACAGTTATGGATTTAACTGTGATAAATATATAACTGTTATATCGATGCTTATACAAGTCATCAGTTTGAGTAAATGTATTACAGTAATATAATAAATGGAAAGAATAGTGTGTATAGACATGCGCGCGCACACACACACACACACACACATATATATATATATATATATATATATATATATATATATATATATATAGTACATAAAGCATAATTCTTAGAAATATTTGTACAATTTTTGCATTAGTATCTTTGATTTAAACAGTTTGCAATTTGACTACAGGACAGTTGGATATTGACAGTTGAGAAGCTAAGAAGAGCTCAGAAAGATTGCAGGATTTATGGAAGGAGGATATTTAAAAATGTATGGTTATAAAATAGGGGGTACATTTCATAAAGTGCTATATACTGTTAATCAATATGGATAAACTGTAATATAGGTTTAATGAATGCTATTAGAGACACAAGGGGTACGTGGAAGAGAGAGGGACAAGGGTTAAAGTTTAGGTATTACATAGGTTTATACTTTTTAGTCATTTGTAGTGCAACTTAAGACAGTAATATAATGATCATCATTAGATCACTGTGCACTAATGCTAGGTGGTATATATCCTGCCAAGGATAATGTATGTTTGGCCAATATGCCAAACCTTAGGCACTCGTCCTTCTTGTACCATGCATACAGCCTTAGACCTAGGCACAAGGACTGTGTGTGGTACATAAGGGATGCACAAGTAATAAATGGAATGTTTTTTGGGACTGACATTGCTTTTCTGAGGGAGCTTTTCTGTAAATGCTAGTGTAAACTTTTTCTGTAAAGAAAATATAATAAGATATTGTGCTTATGGGGGGATTGTCAATGGTGTACTTACGTCAGTGCCAGTTGTTCTCTTCTTTATCCTTTACCCAATTCCAGGCTTCTCTATCAATCCTCGAGGTCTTTTTCTTAACTAATCTGTGGTGCAATTGCTAGTCTACACAGTTTACCTTCCCCAGTCCATAAGAAGAAGAAGGAGGAGAAGGTTGTTAAGGAGTCTGTAGATGTCAGGCCAGCTCCTGTTGCACCTCATCTGTTGGTAGGCGACTCTGCTGCAGCTGCTATTGGATCCTCAGACCAGTCATCTTTTGCCCTGGTCTCTCTGGTGTAGCACCTACAGCCATCAAGGGCTGGGGGGTAGCCACATCTTCTGTGGCTATAAGGATGCCTATGATGGGCAAAGGAGGACCACTGTTGTCTGCCTTAGAGAGGGAGCAGATGAAGGTTCTTCTCACAGCCTGGATAGAGAACCTAAGTCTGGGACGAGTATGCCTTCTATAGGTTGATCATTTTCCAGGGAGTTTCCTAGCAAAGGTGAACATACCTTCTCCTGTGTCTAGTTCCATGGGCAGGAAATATTTGCTTGGATTTGCTAAGGAACTCATGTCTAGCTTTTTCCTCCTTAACTCTTCATCAGGCAAGAAAAGAAAGAGTTCCTTCTCTTTCTGACTTTGATTTTCAGTCAGAAGAGCAGGCATTGCAGGACAATAGTTATACATTAGGAATTTATTCTCAGTCTGCACAGTCTGATTCTCAGGAAAGTGTGGTTTTGGATTTCCCTCTTGAAGATGTATCTTTTCCCATGTCTTTATTTAATTTGAAAGAGGTTTTTCAGTGGGAGCAGAATGAATTTCCTGTTGCACAGAAAATTTATTTTTTACAGTTGGGTATGTCTAAATGTGCTGCTGTTTCTCCTCTTCTGCCTGCTTTAAAGAATGTCACTTCTGGTTAGCCTAATAGGCATCGCCCTGCCCACAGCAAGTCTTGACAGGTTATACAGGGTACTTCAGATTCATATAAGTATTTGTTTTCCAACCCCATAGAAGATCCAGCAGTAGTTTCTGTATCTAAAACTGCTTCTGCGTTTCTTTTGATGAGGATAGGAATGTTTTTAACAAGTTTTGAAAGAAAATTCAAACTGTCAGTATCATATGTTTAAATAGTTATTTTTTATCTTTTGAGAACAATTAAAAGTCTGTTATTAAACTTCACATTTCTGAGGTAAACAAAATCATTCAATGCCTCAGTAACATTGCTTCTTATATTACTATACACGTGTTAAAGTATGCTTATAATGCTGTTCCTTCTCCTTCCAGAACTGTTTCTTTTGGGTTATTAATGAGAGGATTGGCTTGGCTTTTTCTCAAAACTTTTATGAAGATGTTTTATTTATTTATTTAACATTTGTTGACCGGGAAAGTCCGACTAGGTTCCATAGATCCTGTTTTCAGCGGAGGTCCGGGGAGAAATGCTCCAGAAGCATGTTTTTAGAATGTGGGAGGAAACCGGAGTACCTGGAGGAAACCCACGTGAACACAGGGAGAACATGCAAACTCCACACAGAAGGCACCCCAGCTGAGAATCGAACTAGAGAACCTCTTGCTGTCAGGCGACAGCATTAACCGCTGCACGACTGCGCCGCCTAAAATTTAAATTGTAAGTTCTGCTTTAGGATATGTAAGTTCCTTTAGGCCCTTCTGCAGCAGAAGTGCTCAAGATGTGTGATGAAAGAGAAAGTTGATTCATGGGGTGACTCAAATATTTTGGCCCTCATTTTTCTAAAGAAAATAGAAAATATTCCTTCATCCTCAATAAGCAATTTAAGCAGCAAGGAGCAGTTAAACAGGAGTGGAAAAATCAATGGCAAGGAGGCTTCAAAAGGAAAGGAAATGCCTCTAAAATCAAAGATTGTTCTCCCAGTTAGCTTGACCTTTGCCTGTTCAACCCCCCACCTTCTCATCCTGACAGCCTCACCATATCTTTGTGGCCTCAGCTTTCCTTGTGGTACCATATTCTGACAGACAAATGGGTTTTAAATGTAATTCAGCAGGGATACATTTGGCAGTGGGAATCCCTCCTCTTGTTCCAGGGCATTCCTCCTTGCCTTGTGAACTAGGTCTGCTTGTTTCCTGCCTTTCTGCATCAGATGCTTGCTCAGGGATTAAAAGAATCAGTATTCCCTGTCAGATGGGCAAAAAGGATTTTTCAGATACCAAAGAAGGAAGGATCCCAGAAGCTTGTGCTGGACATCACCTTTCTAAATCTTTTTGTCAAGATTCCAAAGTTCAAAAATGCTTTCCCTTCATTCCCTGTTACCTCTGCTATCTTCCCTAGCTTTCACATTAACGCTAGACTAAAAGAATGCTTATTTTCACATTCCCATTACCAGGCTGTTCAGATTTTAAGATTTTTTTTTTGTATCTGGCTTACATCATCAGTTATTTGTTTTACCCTTTGGGCTTTCCACTGCACCAAGGATATTCACAGTGTGTATAGTCTCTGTAATTACTTATTGCAGACATATTTCCATATTGAGATGATATTCCTATATTTGGTTTAGGTTTTCAAATCAACTTACAAAAATCTTTTCTCATCCCTTCGCACAGAATTGTATTTCTGGGATATCTGATAGATTCTGCTTGGAGGAGACATTTTCCTATTCCTGGCAAGGTAGACACATTGCAACAGTTCTTTCTGAGTTTCTCCACTCAAAGTGAGGCAACTGCAAAGGAATTTCTTAGGATATTTGGAGCACATGCCAATGGTGATTCTCATACTTGCCCTAAACAAGACTCCACATGAGAATAATCCAGTGATACTTCAGGTCAGTCTGGACTTGGCATCTTCACCCTTTATCTTTTCAGATCCCTGTTTGAGATTTAGTAAAAGGGAAGATTCTCTTGTGGATAAACCAAATCTCTTATAATTTACATTTCCCCTTTCTCCCTTCAGACCTTCTACAGTTTGTCACTATAGGTGCATCAGACCTCCAAAGGGTTGAAAGTGCAAGATCTGTGGAATCCTGTCAGCCAACAGTAGCACATAAATGTCAGTGTAATCATTTCTTTGAAAGCCTTAAAATCATCCCAGTCCCCAGGATTTCTGCAAAATTACACAAACACCACAGTAATGTGGTACATAAATGTACATGGCTATCAGATCATACCCAGTTTGCAGGCTTGTGATAGCCTGGATAATAGCAACTCAGCTTATTTTGCCTGTTTAGACTTCATAGATTCCATCAGAGTAAAACTTAATTGCAGATAACTTGATCATGACCATGTCAGGCCCCACAACTGGAAACATTATCCTGGCAACTTCCAAGAATTGATCCAGCTGTGGGAAACACCTCATGTAGATCTGTTTAACTCCTCTCAGAACAGACAAATTAAGAAATTATGCTCCAGGACTTCGTACAAACATGCCTGGAAGGCAGATGCCTTCTCATTCCCATGAATGGTAATGTACCTGTATGTTTTTCCACTCTTTCCACTGATATCCATAGTTATTCTAACAATTACTATCCAGAAGGATTTTCTGTAGTGGTGACTTCCTTTTGGCCCAGGTAACAGTGGTTCTCTTTTCTTTTCATTCTGGACAAGGGCAGTTACCACTGTCTTCCCCGTAGACTGCTTTTGCTCACACAAGACATGGGTTGTTTGATGCAACTCAGTCTGAACGCTGTTCATCTCACTGCCTGGATGATAGAATTTTGATAACTTTCAGGCAGCTTTCTTCTGAGGATGTGCAACAGATAGTAAAGGAGGTGAAAAAGCCCACGTACTAGAAAATTGTGTATATGCAAATGGAAAAGATTTTTGTTGGTGCCAGTCCAAGAACCAGGACCTTCTTTGGGCCCAGCTGCAACTGGTTAACTGGCTCTAGATTAGTTCTATGAGTTACTGTCCTCTGGTCTTTTTATTCTTCTGTATAGGTTCATTTGTTGGCTATTTCTGCTTGCCAGCCATTAGATCCCCCTTTCTAATCATTCTCATGTTAAACAGTTTTTAAAATGGATGTTACATATGTATCCGCCTTAGTAAAAACTAAATGAAAACTCCAGCCAAGCTAGAATTTCCACTGAGTGACCTCTCAAACCTCTTCTATCTGAGGTACATGGGATATATGTAAATGACCTTTATGAACATCAGGTGTTTCAGCTATATGGTGATTCTGAATGCCCATAACGTATTTCTTTTTAAGTCGTTTTAGTGGACAATTTCAGGCCAATAAAGCCAAACCTCACTAGCTGTGGATATGCATATTTCTGCCTTGTTATAACCTCATCAGCACAGTGCAAGCAGTGTGTTTGACTAAGCATAAGAAACACAGCGCAGTTATACCCAGCTGATGTCCATTACCATTAGGGTGACTGCAAAATATCCCAGTTTTCAATTTTTACTGCAAAATTTCCCAATTTTCAATTTTCAGTATTCAGTGGAAGTTCTAGCTTGGCTGGAGTTTTCATTTAGTTTTTACTGATTATTTTTTCTGTTTGACCTTCTCACTCTCCGTTTTAGTTTGTTAGTTGGGATATTTTGCAGTCACCCTAATGGTAATGGACATCAGCTGGGTATAACTGCCCAGTGTTTCTTATGCTTGTCTCTCATGCATGTCAGTGATTTTAATAAGTAGACTTTGTATATTTATTGAGTAGATAGTAAGTTATTCGGTTGTGGAAGGGTCGGGAGGTTGGTGTGAGATAAGTGAAGGGATAGAGGTGAAATGTGTAGAGGTGACTGGGAAAGGATTGGGTGGATGTCTCCATCTAGCAGAAGAAGTTTTGTTAATAGGATGGGTTTAGTATGGTAGAAGTAATAAGTCAAGGATTTGTACTTGATTTTAGAGGAGGTAAAAGTATGAGTAGATAATTTTGATTTATGAAGATGTATATAGGAAATATTGTACAGAGAGGGACTGATTAGGAAGGGTAGGGGATTATCATTATTGGTTAATGGTTGTGCAAGTGTTGGAGGTGGTTGTAGGTAGCTAAGGTTAATGTGATAGGAAGTAAACAATGTAAGGTAAAAGAGTAGGGTAGTTGAAAGGTAGAGGTGTAGCATGATCAGGGAGGATGTGAATGAGAGTGAGGAGCTTTTCTAAGGTATGTGTAGTAAAGTGAATGAGTGGATATGTTGGATAAGTTAGCAAATTGGAAAGAAGAAAGGAGTCGGGGAAATAAGAAAGACAGAGTAAAGTAAGCTGGGTTAGCTTGTATAGTCTGTCAAGGTGTATAGGAGTTGGGGAGAGGAAGATGCTTGTCTGTATGGAGGAAAAAAGTAGATTGGAGATGGGGAGGGGTTATAGATGGGTGGAACAGTGTTTAATTGGATAAAATGGGAAAGGTGGGAGGGACGTCAGCCATATCAACTTGTCTTGCCATGGACTCACGCTTTAAGATTAAGCAGTTCCTAAAATATATATACCAGGCCCCCCAGAAAGTGTATTGCACCTCCCTAGGACATGAATTATGCACTTCGGAAATTAACGTCATCATTCTTTAAGCCAGCTTCTTTAAAATATTGTACATGGATAATGGTTCTTCTTTTTGCTCTAATCTCTGCCGTAAAGATCTCTGAATTACAAATGCTGATGTCTGTGCCATATTTTCTGTTTTTCCACGAGGGCAAAATGTCTAGCACTAAGCCATCCGGGATAATGAAATGTCTTTAAACTGAAATATTTTCTTTCCTGCTTTTTTTTCCTAACCCTGAAATAGAAGTAAATGGATTATCTGTTAGCTAGATATCCAGACAACTAAGATTTTATTTTAACAAGCTAAAAGAAATCAGCAGATCAGATATATATATTTTTTCATTTCCTTTCAGGATAAAAAGTAATGCCTTCCCGTATCTCAGCAGACCATTTCCAGATGGATGTTCCTTGGCATTTCCTTTTGATGATCCTTTCATGGTAAATCCCTCTTAAGTAATGTCAAAGCCCATTCTTAAATAGCTGCAGATTAATCAGGAGCTGTTTTCAAAGGGCTAGACTCCACATCCATGTTAATGACAGCTACTTGGTCTTCCTTTCATACTTTTACAAAACATTACAAGATTGATGCTTTTCTAGGACCAGGACTGGATTTGCCAGAACCATTCTTCAAGGATTACTGAAATCTAATTCTGTATCACTTATCCCTTCCCAGTCTAGCTAAAAGCTTTGTGAATTGTCTCATCTGTCAGTATTACTGCAACAGTGATCTAATGTTGAATGTAATACAGTTGTGTAAGAAATTACCATAACAGTAAGTGTTCAGATAGATCATTGCAGTATGTGCACCCTCCCTTGATCCCCCTGTTTTCACTTTTACCTTTTTGGCTGAGGTGGAATCCCCTTTAATTGATTGCTCCCCTCTGACTTCTACCTGAATGTGTCCTTTGTAAAATAAGCCTCAGTGTTTTCTGGACAAGAAAGCTCTGAGGATTTTCACTTTCATAATCCCCTTATATATCAGCATGTAATCCAAGTGCTTAGGTCTAAGGTCAGACATAGCGTGTGAAGGAGGAGCACGTAAGTTTTAGCATATTAGTCTGAGATGCAATATTCTTTCTTTTCAGGATACGTCCCATGTGTCAGCATTACTGCAACAGTATATTCAAACTACTGCTGTTATGGTAAGGTCTTACACAACTGTACTGTACTTATTTAATTTGTTCATTAATGCACATGCAGCAACAGTTTTGTATAAGGTGAGTTTTTAAATTGGTTATAATTTGTACTTCTAATATTTTTTCAGGATTATGTTCCAGATTTTTGCTACATATACCGAGTGAAGAAAATTCCCATAGTGGCTGGTTGAGATCTTAGAGGCTTAGATGAATAATATTCTTGAACTAGATTGCTCAAGCTAAGACCACCTGTCAGGTTTATTGAGAATATTGTGGACAACCTTTAGTTGTGAAAATGTAATGGTGTTTTTAAATTCTAATCACCTTAATTTCTATAGTACTTTGCAGTGGTGTGTGTAGTAGAAGGATTTTTTGCAAAGTTCAGCAGTTTTATTTTAACTATGTCCTGGTTTTAGTGATTTTTTTTATAATAAGTGTAAGCATGGAAAATGCATTTTAATAGATTTCGACATAGAAGTAAAAGTGCAGTTTTATGTAATCATATTTCTGGCAGATATGCTTTAAATCGCTATAGCATTTTTTGCTTTGTTTTAAAAATGACATGGTCAATATGTTGGTCAGATATTAGGTGTTGATCTGTGATTAAACCTATCCATTTTAAATAAAAAAGACACCTTTTCAATTGTGGCATTATTTGAGGATGTATTGTAAAATTATCATCTTGTTTTAAAATAGCTTATGATATAAGCAGGATTCATTTAGTCTTTTTAGCATTGCTGTTAAGAGTAAGGAACGTAATAGTGATCCTTGTGGTAATACTTTGATGTCCTGCAATGAAGAATAGGTGATTTTGCTGTTTTACAGTTTAAGATCAATTACTGAGATAGCTTTTGAACCAGGTTATAGTGTCTTTACTTGTCTGCGTTATTTAGCTTGGCCTGGAGAAATTTATGAGACAATATTGAAAGTTTTGATAAGTTTAAAAAGAGAGGAGTTACATAGCGACCTTGATTTCTGCGTTGGTTTATTTTATTTATGTATGAATGTAAAGTAATGCTGTTTCTGTGTTGTGCCCTGAGTTAAAGCTAGGTATTTGAAATACATTTTTTGGTTAGGTGGCCTAGAAGTTACTTATGTGCATGTATTTCAAGCCTCTTAGAGAGAGATGATGGAATTGATTTTGGTTTGTAGTTAGGATGTACTGTGTCTGTGCAGATCAGTTGTATGAGGTTGCTTCCATAATATAGGCACGTTATTCTGAAGTGGATCAATTTTACAAATATTTCTACAGAGTAGGATTGGAGTTGGAGATTGTCATGTGCAATGGTGGAAGTGCAGTTGTTTTTAATCTTTAAAACAATGTTTTGTTTGATTTGTATAATGGACACAAGGAGAACATTAACAGTCTCATTTTATTATTATAGGTGACATTGTACTTTTTCTGCATATGTAGCTTGTGCGTTTATGAAATTTTTTTTTTTTTAATATGGGTCATATTTTTACTTGGTTTTTCAGTATTCTATAAAACTGGAGATTGTTTTGAACTAGCAGATTTTCCACTGTTTCCATGCTTTGCTCCTGCCGGCCATCATGTTTTTTTTCTTATTGCTTATCGAGGTGCTGCTGTTACTTTTATTTCCCCACCCAAAACCCCCAGCTTAGGACTGTGGTGCTAATGAGCTGTCAGTATGCTCAGCACACTGCAGCCAAGTCAGTATGCTTCATAGTTTTGAGGTTTAGGCTTTTCAACCTATTGTCCTTTAAGAAGCTTGAAAGCCATAATCACATAATGATATTTTCTATTTTTCTTATGAATTTATTTATAATTATATCTGGCATTTTAGACTTTTATGGTGCTGCTGCGGTAGCGTTGTTGCCTCACAGTAAGACGCTGTCTGGTTCGATTCTCAGTTAGAACGTCTTCTGCGTGGAGACATGCGTGAATGGGCGTACCTTCGTTGAAGGTTGTGCGTCAGGGCTGGTAACTCGGCACGTAAAAATCAACTACCAATCATTAGCAGACCGGAGTTTCACTGTGGCGACACCTAACCTGGAAAAGCCGAAAGACACAACAACAACAACACAAACCTCGATGCACATAACATAGAAAAATAAATGCTGAAATGAAGAAGTCTTGAAAATAAAACGGGACCGTATGCCGATCAAAACAGGAAACAATTTTCTTTTCCAGCCAGTAAAAAGAAAACAGTAGAATAAAATCTAACTGTACCCCCAGACATACTTTATTTAAGTAATGATAATGTTAGGGAAAAAGTTAAGGTAATGTGAAAGTTTGGGGTTATGGGCAGCAGTAGCAGGGTTAGGCTTTGCTCACACGTCTAATAGTAGTCAGGGACTTGGTGATTAATTTCATTGTCTATCCACCATTTTATAAATTCTTAATTCCTTTTATTATATAGGTGTCCATCTGTTTCCTTCATAGCGTAACACAAACTACTGGAAATTATACCATTAGTTATATGCTGGTCTTGGAAGCAGCCTGCATTCCCTTATTTTCCTTTTACTTCCATCCATTTTGTATCTGTTTTGTTTTCCTTAATGTCTGCATTTTTTGTCTTCATTGCCCTCATTTTTTCACTGTTCTAGTCTGTAATACATTACTAGCTACTCAACTTTAACATTCATCAGAGGTTTATAGCTTTCATTTATTAAACAGATTCCGATATCTTTTTAACAGTATTGCTTTAGTTCCTTCCACATCTGAAAAAAAGGAGTAATTCCTTCTTCAGTTTAATCAGCTGCATTTCCTTGTATGCATTCCCCATATGTGAATGTTAACTCCTGCATTATTGTTTCATCAGTAAGTTGATGCAGCTCATACAGTTTAAAAACAGCCCTTAGTGACATCTGCTTCTATCCTATTTATTTGGTCTTACACCACTACGTTTTGTACAACTTACTTTCATTTCTCTCTTCATTACATCCCTTATGGTCTCTCTTTTTTCTTGCATTAACCTACTAGAATGTGCAACTGCTAATTTTGTAACCCTGTTCCTCCTTTAAGCTAACTCCCAGTACTAATAAGTTCATTTTCATATTAGTTTGTACATATCACCAGCAGACATACAGCCCAAAATCTTTCCTTAAATCCTGACATGTATTCCATATCAACCAATTTACCTCATTTTTTTTGTTCCCATCATTAGTCTGTTCCAGAGCAAGGGGAGGTAATGGGTAGTAGTGAGCCTGTCTATCCTTTTAGTCTTATTTCCTGATGTAAATTGGGATGTTGGCTCAACTGTTTGATAAATCAAGAAGAAAGAAGTCACAGATAATGGCATCCCTGAGGATATGGAAGGCAAGACACAGGTCTTCTCTCAAGAGCCTATACAGCATGGACTGCAGGGATAGTGATTCCCTCCTTTCCTAATAATTAAGCCTTTTGAGGCCTGAGATCCTTTTTATTAGGAACCTCTCCTTTTTTTTCCCATTTTTGATGCATCTGGTGAAATACATGCCAAAGGGTACAGTATATACTCTAAGTAGGGCAGAGTACAGAAGAACAATAACTTCCTTGCTTTTTTAATGAGATTCCCTTTTTTGAATAGTTGTGAGATATAAAAGGATTTTCTGACTACAGTTGTTCCATGATGTTTGAAGAAGAGAATCAACCCAGATGCTCAAGTCCCTGATGACAGTATCACTGGAAAGCTGAGTATCATTGATTCAACAGATGATAAGAGTGTGTTGTTTACTGAAAGAGGTGATAATGCATTTATTACCATTCAGTTTAAGCCCTTTCTTTCAGTACACCAGCAGTTAGTACATGTTAGTTCCATTTGAATAGGTATTAATATAATTTCAAGGGTATTAGTATCGGTGTTTGATTTAACTACTGTCAGTCTTTAGAAAAGGAGGTAGCCTAGTACAGGACACTGGGGAACACCGCTGTTCATCTTTTTTTTTTTTGTAATTGAGGAGGCATCACCAACCCTGACAACATGTGTTCTGGTCCTTCAGCCAGTTTGCAGTCCATTTTCATAGGTGTATACTAGGCTAATGGCCCTGGAGCCTTTACAAGCCTAGCTCATAGAAGTGCCCTGGCATCGTGCCGCCCGACCTTAGTTCATAGTGCCTCTGTCAAGTAGAGCCACTGGAGTGATCCCCGGGGTAAACTTTCTATTTCCCATCCACTCATCAAGATTTCTCTTGAAGAGGGCCAGTGAGGTGCTCTGCTTGACGTATGGGAAGTCTATCCCAGAGCATGGGCAGTCTCCGGGTTATGCACCTGTCCCTCCAGCATGTTCGGTTGATTGTGGTAATGAGTTTGAGGTCTCTGGAGCATGTGGTGCAGAGGGATTGGGATTTCTTTAGATGTAGCTTTTCTAACAGAGCTGGGTCAGACATGGCTTTGTAAGTCAACCAGAGATCGCCTCTTAGTAGATGATATGAGACGGAGAATAGCTGGAGTGTTTTTGAGTCTGTCCATGTAGGACATGTGTTTAAGGCCTAGGATCCTCTTCATGAGGTACTTTTGTGGCCTTTCCAGCTGCTGCATGTGTCTAGGGAGGTACATGCCAAATGGGGCATTATACTCTATGATTGGCCTAATGAGAGAAGAGTAGAGAGAGATGATGACCTCTTTCTTACTGGATGCAGAATCCTTAGTAATGAGATGTGCCACATAGAAGGGCTTTCTGACCACAGTGGCAATATGGTGGTCGAAAGAGAGGTTGGTGTCAACTTGTGTGCCTAGCTCTCTTATAACGCCTTCAGTGTTCAGTGGGCTCCCATCGATGTGATAATTGGTGGGAACTGAGTTTTTCCCAAAGGGGATGATGCATTTTTTGGCATTAAGCTTAAGGTCATGGTTTCAACACCAGTCGTTGGTCTCAGTGAGGCCTTTCTGTAGGATGTCTATATCACTTGGGGAGCTAATAATGCCTCCCAACTTACAGTCGTCTGTGAACTTGGTCAGCCAGAGTCCCTCCATGTTGACCTGGGCTTCTGAGAAGTAGATGCCAAACAGGAGAGGACCCAGGACTGATCCCTGTGGGACTCCATTCATGACTGGTCGGCAGTCTGACTTGGAGTTCACAACTTTCACACTGTGGGTTCTATCTGTGAGCCAATTTGTAACCCACCTAGTGATACAGGGGCTGATGCCTAGTTTGGTGAGTTTATCAATAATTCCTGAGTAGGGAATGGTATCAAAGGCCTTGGCCAGATCATGGTAGGCTGTATGAACTGCCTTGCCCTCATCCACAGCTCTTGTGACTGACTCAAAGAAGTCAACCAAGTTAAGCAGACATGATCTGTCTTTCACAAAACCAAATTGTGTGGGATCTAGAGTTTGGAGATTCCTTATATCCTTGTTAATTACGTCCATGATGATGCGCTCCATAGCCTTACATATCGGACTCATCAGGCTAATGGGGCGATAATTCCCAGGGTCTGTAGTCGCTCCCCCTTTATGGAAAAGGATGACTGTAGTGGTGCGCCATTCAGAAGGGACAAAGCCTGAGGTGAGACTGTGATTTAACAGGGCAGACAGATATGGTGCCAGTTCACTTTGTAGTTCATGTAGAACACATCCAGGGATATTGTCAGATCCCATGGAAGCTGTATTCTTGGCCTTGGACAATGCAGCTTTAACCCGTGCTGCAGTAATGCTGGGTGCCTAGCATTGGGAAAAGTTGGCACTGAATCTGTCAGCCAGTATGTTGGCAATATCTGTTGGCTCAGTATAGGAGGTACTGTTGTGCAGTAACTCAGAGCATACCTGGGTATTGCTGTGGAGATTTCGTGATTTAACTATAGAAGACTTTGTGTTTTTTAGTGTCTGCCACAATTCTGCATTCATAGCTGGCTTTAGAGGTTTTGATGAGGGATCTCAACTTTTTATTGAGGCTAATAAAGGAGTTTTTCCAGCCTTGGGACTTCACATTTTTCTGCAGCAGTTTCTTCCTTCTATTTTAGAGTTTATTAATAGCAGGGGACCACCAAATTGGCTTCTTTTTTTTTTTGCAGAAGAGAGACTTGGTTATGTTGGGTATGGCTAGTTCCATGCATTTATGTATGTGTTCGTACAGTGCATTGGTGTATGATTCGGCAGTCATGCATCTATTTTCCATTGGCATGAGTGCCGTGAAGTTAGCCACCATTTTACTATGTAAGGTCAGTGAGTTTAACATTGGAGTCACCAGTCACTATTTACTAGGATGTTTTCAGTGGTATACATGAATTTGGTTGTAGGGCCAATTGTGGAACGCACCATGTCGAACTGCAGAACGCCACTACGGCATAGTTACAAACACAATTATGTTGAAACACCAAACATCCCCCCCTTTGTGACCCATGGTAGCACTTGTTTAGGTGGTAGAGCGGTTGGAACTGTCGAATGTAGAATCTTTTACGAAATTCCAGCCGTTCGACATCTAAATTTTCGTCATTTAAATTCGGACATCACCCTGTTCAACTATTGGCAGTACGACCAAATCCATGTAAACCGTTTTCAGTACCTGATGTATTCTTATTATGCACTGTGGTCTAATGTTGTTTGTAACTTTTTGATGAAGGGAGAGCATGTAGAAGATGGGTTGGTGGGGGAGGGTTCATTGTTGCATACTCTGAGGCTTTGGTAGTGATTTTTTATGGCATTAGCAAATAACAGTTTAGTGTTGTCAATATGTAAATGTTGCATTCACATGGCTAGGGGTAAAACAGTGTGATGATCACTGCATGCATATGATTTCAAGAGGGCTGCTTCCACATTAGCTATGTCTTTGCACCTCTTGCAGACAGAATCTGTTAGGTTAAGCAAGAGTTCATTCTCGGTAAGCAAGAGGCAGTATAGGAAACCAAGTGCTGGGAGGCTGGTAATAAAGGTAGTCTGTTGTTTCTCCATGCTGTCCAGTGCTATTATAGTTTTATAGGAGATTAGGGGTAATAAAGGAAGGGAAATACATGGTCACACAGTGTATATATGTAAAAAACAACATGCAAACTAGTGCAGCACAGCCTGAAGCAGACTAGATACAGTCACCCACAAGATGAAAGAAGAATTTTTGCAGCAAAGACTAAGGGGTAATTTTACTTGCACACAGTAACCTCTGTTCAGCTACAACTACTGTGGTGGTATGCTCATCACAGTTAAGGGCAGCTGATCTCTGTGTATAACAAACAGTGATGATTAAAATACCAATGAAAAACTGCTATAAATTTGAGCAAGTATTGTCTGTCTTCTTAGAAGCAGCAGCAGCTTGTCTTCTCAGTACAATAACCAGTAATGTCGCAAGATGGTCCCACACTAGGCCCAGAAACAAGCTAAGTGCAAACAGTGAAAATGATTTAAAAATGAAAAAAATGTCAGGCAAAACAGAATAAATTAAGCAAAAGTCTCAAAATTACTTTAAGTGCAGTAGAAAAACATAAAGAACTTTCCAGAGTTATTTCTGGTATAAAAAAGAATCAGAGCAACTTTCCAGCCTCGCAGGCTGAAGCATTTAGAAGAAGCATAACACTCAATAGTCTATCTTAGACATTTATTTTACCTGGGTTTAACTTTCAACCATATACCCCAAAATCACAATTTTATAAACTGTTTCTAATTTTCTGGAGCATATGAAAACCTGAGAGAGACAAAGCTGGGACAGGGTACTATCTTTTAATATCTGTGGTCTTTTTCATTTGCTTGTTTGGTATGTATATCATTGTTTTACATTTGTTAGCTTTCACAAATTTGTTCAAACAGTATTATTCTACTGCATCACAGCTGCCAAATCATATAACTAGTATTTGCCTTCTAATGATCACACCTTTTGTTTCACATTCTTTATTTCCTATAGACATGCCTTCCGATTTTGTTCCTTTCAATATCATTTCATTTGTTTCTTCAGAAGTTTTGTAGATAACCAAAATAGATCTAACATTTTCTTCCCTCTCTGTTAATATTGATAAATCATGTACATACACAGAATCCCTCGTTTCACTTTCCATTTTGTGTCATTACTCACTTTATAGTTTGAACTTTTTTCGTTGATATAAAATTGTTTACGTAAAAGAATTGGACTGTGTGGACATCCATGAGTTACTCCCTTTCTTGAGCTTAAATATTGCGAATATCTGTCAACTACTACTGTTTCTGATCCAAGTCTTATTCCTTTTAAAGCTTAAACATTGGTCCTAACCATATGTTAACAGCTATCGCTTGTGATAGGTTCAAAGTTATATTTTAATGAGTTGATTAAATATAAATATTTTCTTATATTTTCAACCACACAACATTCTCAATAGCCAGTTTTTGGCCAAGCAAAATAGAGTATTTTCTTCCTTGATGGATTCTTGTGAGTTTTTCCGTTCTGTAATCTGGACAGGAACAGCTCTCCCTTTAATCCCATGTTTGTTTCATTATAATATATTCTTGAATTCCCTGTCTGATTTGTCCTTTTCAATTAACTTTCATTAATATCATATCAGTATTCAGCAAATATATAAGGCGTCTATTTTCTAACATTTTACCAGCCCCCTTCTTTTTAAATTATATGAATGTACATTTTTAATGTTTGCAAAGTGCATGTCACTATCTCTAGAAGAAAACTTCTGTCATTACATTTAGTATTAGGTAGTTAAAGATTAATTTATCACTTACCAGGCAGACTGTCGGTGTTAGTATGACCTTATCATTCTGTAATTCATATGTACCGTCACATATTTGTTGTACTGATGTCCCAACCCATGCAACGTAATATTTTCTGTGACCCTGTAATTATCACTTTATTTTATGTACATTTTATTACTGTAATTATTTTACCCCTCTGGTATTATTTATTTCTTTACCCCTGTACTATTTTAGCGTAATTTACCTCACATTTAGCTTTAGAGGCATCAAAAGGGAAAAAAACACTTTTTGACCGTTAGTCAGGAAACACTGCTCTGTCTTTCATACTCAGATTTTTTTTCTGTTACATATCTACATTTTCTTTTTGACTCTGTCATATGTTCCTTGTGTAGTGCTTTCCCATTCCTTATTTTTATACATTTATGTGCAGTGGTCTTATCCAGTTTGATTTTATATTAATTTCTAGATTTGTATTTGTTGATATCCATCAGAAATTTCATGTCTTGCTTTAGAAGCATCCACCAAGCATATTTATAATTTTGTCAAGAACACTGTTCCTTTTTTGAAATTAAGGTCTCTCTAAATAACATTTTATATAGTCTTATTTTAATATTATCTTGTGCTCTGACTAAAATTGTTTTATATTTTAACAGGCTGAAATATTTGCAGGCATACTACATAATTAAGTCGAATAGACCACAAATAGTCATGTCCTTCAGATCCACTCTGTTAAGCCCAGCTTTCCTGTAAAGTTCATTTAACTTTTTAATGTCATTAAATTATTTTCTTTGCATGTATAATGCCCATATTAAAAGTAATTTCTATAATCGCAATCATGGTTGTATGCAACTAAAGTTCTAACTTCACTCCTTTTTTGAGTTAAACATTTTCCTGCTAATTTATGTTTCTATTTTTAGCAAGTTAATATTAATCTGTTATTCAAAACATTCCACACTTTTTCAGTACATTCTACATCTTTCTTAAAAATCCACGGTCACATCTGCGCATGTTTCAACACCATTTTAGTAATGCAAAACCCTCCACTTTATACCGTTTCATCTATAGAGTTCAAGTCTTCCATCCTGTAAAAATGCCATGAGTGTTAATGATAATCAAACCTAGCCAGTTTCTCTTATTTTGTTGCTTCCATATTTCCTTTAAAAGTCAGTACTTGCAACTGTGCCATTAACATTTTTTTTTTCATTTTAACTTTCATAACACATTTCATTTCTTTATACTCTTCCTCAGTCTTTGTTCACTTTTCACTCAATATTTTGCAGTTGTGTGCTTCTTCTTATCCTTTCCTTACTGATGCTTATTCTGCCTTGGCATACTCCTTTTCAATTCCATTATAATCTCCTGTTCATGAATTTTGTGTTTTTTCTGTTAATCTATCGCTACCTCCCCCTCGCAACACCTGATCTACATGCATTCGTTTCTCCTACAGCTGCATGTTTACTTAGTTTCTTATGTTTGCATGTTTTGTAGTTCTGAGAAAACACTCTTGTTCTGTTTTAGTCTATTTTGCTTGATATCGGCCTCTTATCTTTCTATATTGACTTCTGCTTTTTGAGCAAACACATGGCCAGCCAGGCCGCACAAAGCATATAATAACTTAACATGTTAAACTTGCCTAAAGCATTCGGCTCTATTCCATGTGATGGAATAATTAAAGTCTTGCAAAAACTTTAGACTGATTCACTTGTTTCTCACTTAATTATTTCTTAATTTGTAGGAAAAACAAAGTAGTTAGGATTAGTGATAACAGACTCTGCCACTGTACTTACATTAGGTAGTGCTCTTCAGGGATTTTAATGTCTTTGTCTTCTTTTACTGGTGCTGTAGACCTTTTAATGATTGTAATGAGGTTTATAGTAACCAGTTTAGTTTGTGTCTGCATGTTCTGTGCCATGTAAGTTTTTGTTTGGTGTTCTGTTTCATACTTCAGCCCAGTGACAGGCAGTTGGATGAATTTGTTGATCCTCTACATTGCATGTAGGCATGTATGAATTTGGTGAGTGCATGTGTGTGTGTGCATTCATCAGTAGACTAACATCCCACCCAGATTTAATTCTCTGCCATAATGGCATTGCTTACTAGGACTGGCTGCAGCTCGACAGTTGACCCTAAATAGGATAAAGCAAATACTAGTGAAAGATAGAATACATCTTTGCTTCAGAGTTGCTATTAGTCATTTGGGTGCAGGTAATATGCACTATCTCTGTGCTGTTGATAATGTCATCCTACAGGCAAATGATGTAAACACAAATACTTTATCTTCCATTTAAATGTTTCCAAGATCAAAAGCCACTGATTTTTTAAATGTGCACCATCTTGATAACACTCTTCTAGGAAAACATCTGTCTTACTTCCAATATTTAAACTATTGTCAGGCTTAACACTGAATAAACTGCATCCTTTTGGATAGAGTTAAGAAATGATGCTAATATCCTTGAAGTTATCTTTACCAGACACATTTTTGGGTTCAGTATTTTCTGTAGTTTACAAAGCCTGGGGATCTTCATGCTCTGCTTATTTAGTTATTTGCTCAGAGGTAGTTTGATACTTTAAAAAACTCCAAGTGATTTGGAAAGCAAAGTTCTGTATTATATTCATACTTTGAAACCCTGTGTAACCACCAACTAGCTTGAAAACTATACAATCTTTTTCCAGGTAAGTTTGATTAGATACTTAAATCATTTGCCTTTACTTGCAGATCTGTGTCAACTCTCTTAAGTTTTAAAAAGACACTTGGATTTTAGTGATGCTAAATTTAACTTTAAATCTGTGTAATACACTCCCTTAGCCCGATCTCACTTGTTGGCTTTGAGTATGTGAATTACCATTTTAACATAATGCATTCTTCTTTTGTATGTTCTACCTCAACAAAAAGGCATTATGAATTATTGTATTATGTTTTAGAATGTCATTTCTCTCCACACTTGACACTTTGTTTTGGATGACATTTCTGGAATAATAATAATTCTTTAAAATGTCCCAGGTAAAGGATTGCTGGTAAATGTCTTATTTCATCATCTGTGTATTTCAGTGTGCCTGTCTAGTAGCCATCTGTGTTCAGCAAGCACACTGCCTTACTAGCATATAGCTAGTAGTGTCTTGCTACCCCTTCCTCTGGCAGTATTTCAAATCATAGAACTCATCCCACTGCCTCTGTATGAGTGTGAAAGACCATTCACCTGGCAGAACCAGGACAGCCCTTCAAAGTGACGAACAGGACTATCTCAATTTTCTTGTGCCACATTAAGAGAAAGATTTACTGAGATACTGCTTCTTTCTTTGGGTGATGTCATCTTCAGAGGTCAGATAAGAAACTCCTTTTGTTTTTTATTTCTTCCTTTTGCCTTTTTCTATTGTGCTTGAATAGTGTATTCTGCTGATTTGTTTCATTTTTCTTGTGAAAAATGTGTATGTATTTTGACTGTGATTTATCTTACAGTATAAAACATGACTGTTTATTTTACGCTGTAAGTTTCTTTGGGGGTTTCAACCCTTCTAAAGTGCTTTATGGCTATTTCTGAGTGGTTAATTGAGTTTCTGTACTAGGGCCATTTTAGTGCAGTTCTTTCATTGCTTTGTGTTGCCAGAACTACTAGTAATTTGCACATGTTATTTCCATTGATTAAAAGATTCTTTTGAAAATTTTGACAAGGAAAACTTGCTGTTTTTGCATTTTTTTCCTTTGGAGTTATGATTATTTTTATTTGAATGCATTTACTGCATTTTAAACTATTTTTTTTTTCATTTAAAATGTAATTTAGTTAGCATTTACTGCATTCTAAACTTTTTTTTTCATTTAAATTGTAATTTAGTTAGCATTTTGTTTGTGAAACATTTCTGACAGGAATTTTCTTAAGTTTATGTTTAATACGAATGTTTTTATTTATTAATATTTAATATAATTGAGTAGATTTACAGAATTTGAATGTGTTTTTAGTTTAATTTTGGTGCCATTTTGTTTGTGTGACATTTCTGACAAGATTTTTACCTAATATTATATTCAATTGTTCTAAGGCTATTGTAGGCTGGTTCTATTTATGTTAATCTGAAAATAACCTTTATCTATTTAAATTGTGAGTCTGTATGATGTGTTTATTGTACCTTGTGCTGGATGCTGAAACTGCTGTCTTTTTTCCATAATACAATATTCAGTATAGTTTCTCCACAGAAATAGATTTCAATTTGCTGTTAGAGGAAGCTTTGTAGGATTTATACATATTTGGACTAGGCTGACCATGTAACCAGTACTTGATATTGATCTAGCTAGATTTTACCCTTGGTCTTGATGGACTCAATTGTGGTCAATCCCCTACCACCACCATCTTCCCAATCTGCACTTAAAAAATGAAAGAATAAACCAGAAAATGTGGCTCAACCTATGGCTTGTAACTCCACTAGCCTTCTGCTACCTCCACTTCCCCTAACGGGGTCATAGTACCACAACTGTGTGTGACACATACTCTGGGTCTGTACCATTGCCTGCTGCAGGTATAAGAGAACCAAACCCTGTGTGTGCAGGGGAAGTCAGGGGTGCATAATCTATTATGAGTATTGATACTTCCCCCGGAGATTCTCCCACTAGTTTAGCATATGCCATATAGAGACAGAAGACCCACCAGGTGGTGGAACAGCAGTGTCTGATTGGTTTCTTAGCTAAGATGGTGGCTATGGTTAGATCCGTTGTACAGGCAGTTGATTACGGGGTGCATACCCAGGTTATGTGTAATGCCAGTGTATCCACCACCAGTCAGACTAAGGAATTTGTTTTTGAAGTGAATCCTGTGTCTGAGGACTTTGACTTGTCTGAGTCAGATCAGTTGGACGACTTTGATGACAGACAGGTACAGGGGCCCAAACAGGTGTTTTCTTTTTTCCCAAATGTTGACCTAGATTTAGAGATGTATTCAGCTGGGAATGGTTACCGTCTACCACCGAGATTAACAGGGTTTAGAACCTCTTGGAGGATGAAGCCCAGACATTGAGACCTTTCATCCAGTGATCTCAGCATTGGAGGATGTCTTTAAGAAAGCTTTTAGTTCTTCTCTGTTTATTGAGGTTTTGACTAAGAAAGTGTTTAAGAAATTTAGGGAATGCTCAGCCTTGCCTGGCCTCCAAACCTCTTTGTCTGCAGACCCTGCTTCTGTGTCTCCAACAACTTTTTGTTAATAAGCTGATGCAGTCCCACATCTTAGCTTTTAAAGTGTTTAACTACCAGTGTTTTATGTGGGTTTGTGTTGAGATGTATGTACAGTTTAGATGGGTTTGCTGCATCTTTACCTGTAGAGCAAAAGGTCTTTGTTAAAGATATTGTTTCTAATGTTTTTCAGTTTTCAAATTTGCTTTAAAAAGTACCTTGGAGGGAGCTGATACTATTTCTAGAAATGCAGCATTGTCAGTGGTGACTAGGAGGTATGCTTCATTGCACACTCACAATTTTTCTGATGAGTTAAAAAATGATATTATGAATGCTCCTCTTGAGTCTGATTGTGTGTTTGCTACCCCAGCCAATCATATCCCTAAACTCTGGGATGACAGAAGAAAACTGATGTCAGGAGTATCAAAAATATTGCATATTCCTAAGTTCTCTTTTAAGCAAGATAACTTTCAGTGGTCTAACAAGAAGACGTCCCGGTGAATCAAAAACCAAAGGCAATAAAAAGAAACATTAGAACAATAACTCTACCAAACCTAACAAGAAGTTTCTTTCCTAGAAGGGATAACTCCTTCCAAATTTATGACTATACTAAAGCATGGCACCCATCTTTATCAAGTCCCACATCAAGTGCCTCGCCCTCAAGTTAGCTCTCAATGAAGTGGACTGGCTGTCAGTGGTTTCTGACAAATGGGTGGTAAACATTGTTGGCAGGGGTTACAGATAGTAGAAAGGACATCCACCTTGAATTCAGAAGGGAATCCCCCTCATCTGCTGGAACAGATTTTGCTATTCCCACCTATTCTCCTGCAAATTATGGATTCAGGAGTCCTAGAAGCTGTCCATCCATTGGAAAGAATGAGAGATTCCTACTCCTGAATTTTCCTGATTCCCAAAAAAGAGCAGTTGTAGAGACCACTGTTGGACCTTTCCTTGCTGAATCCATTTGCAAGGTCCCTGAGTTCAAGATGCTTACCCTACTGACAGTGCTTCCTCTGCTGCTGAAAAACTGCTTCATGGTGACTCTGGAGTTGAATGCCTGTCATCATATCCCCAGTGCTCACTGATTCAGGAGATATCTGAGATTTCTTGTGTCTAGATCACACTTTTTATTGCCCTTTGGGCTATCCACTGCACCACGAGAGTTTACCAAATGCTTTGTTCCAGCAGTGGTCCATAGCTGGAATCTAGACAGTCACATTTTTCCATACTTGGACAACATGCTGATCTTTGCAGGGTCTGTGTCCAGGTGATGGGAGTAACTAGAGAAGGTCTCAATCTTACTGTCCCATCTAGGGTTCAAGTTAAAACTCCAAAAGCTGTGTATGTTGTACTCACAAGCACTCATCTTCTTGGGGTGGTTAATTGACTTCGAGAGAATGGCCTTTCTGCCTGAAGACAAGCTCCTGTCATACCAGATGGTATTTCTGGAATTGTCCAATAAGAATGTCTCTTCAGTGAGAGAATTCCTAAAAATTCTCATGATACCACCATCCTGTCTTCACATGAGAAAAATTCAATGGTATGTCAAAAATTGTTGGACCCATTGCCTTTATTCCCTAGAATCCCAGTTGCTGCTGCTGTCCTTTATTGGACGAGAATAACAGGGAGGAGTAAGTATCAATCCAAGGCTTTATTTATCCCCTCCAGTGCCAGTACAGTCTGTCCAGACAGATTTGTCCAACTTCACCTGTGGAGCTGTGCCAATGGGGCTTCAGGTGCATCCCAAGGATGCACAGAAGCACATCACTATCAGAGATGATGGCGGTGATTCATGCCTTGAAAATCTTTCACCACCTTTGGACTCCAGGTCCTCGTTTGGTGGTTACAGACAACAGTGTGTGGTATGTCAACAAACAAGGGGCTACGATGTCTTACCCTCTGTGCAAGTTGGCAGCGATAGCCTGGGAGAAGACTTCTCTGTATTTTCTGATTCTTCAGGGCATCATGCCAACAGATTAAGCAGATCTTAGCCGGACCTGCACTAATGTTAGTTCAAGGCTGTGGTGTTCCAGGATCTAGTCCAGCTGTGGGAAATGCCTGCCTTAAATAGATGTGTTTGCCTCCTTTCAAAACAGACAGCTGACGAAATGCTGTCCCAGCCTTCCCTGTAGCCATGCTTGGAGGACATATGTATCATTATCCTTCTCTCTGAGAGGAATCTTCCCATATGCATTTCCACTCTTTCCAGTGATTTACAAGCTGGCCCAGTCAGTCTTGGTTCTCCCTGTCAGTGGTATTGGCCAAGGGCAATTACCACAGTCTTCATGACAAAGTGGGCCTTCTCACATAGTCATGGAGTGACTGGTGCACCCCAATTTGGAGAAACTTTAATTGACAGTCTGGATGATTCAATCTTGATTCTGTTTAGGCATTTGTTTCATGAGGATGTGCAGCAGGTGTTAAAGGAGGCCAGAAATATTAACAAATAGTTGAGGTATTCTAAGTGGTGCCTTAATGGAAACAGAATATCTGTTGAGGTTAGTATCCTACTGGTCTTGAAATATTTGTGCAAGCTACTTCAGGATGTCTTATTGTATGCATCCATTAAGTTACATTTAGTTGCCATCTCTGCTTGTATGCCAGTGGATCCCCTTTTTTCTTCTCCTCTTTTGGTAAAACAGTTCATGAAAGGAGTATTCCATATGAAACCCCCTCATAAAGCAAATTCCTTATTCGTGAGATCTCAGGTTTGTTTGTGTCTTTCGGCTTTTCCCGGTTAGGGGTCGCCACAGCGGAACTCCGGTCCGCTAATGATTGGCAGTAGATTTTTACGTGCTGGCTTGCCGGGCCTAATGCACAATCTTCAACGAAGGAACGCCCATTCACGCATGTCGCCACACAGAAGACGCTCTAACTGAGAATCGAACGGGCAACGTCTAACTGTGAGGCGACAACGCTACCGCAGCACCACCGCCGCAGTCATTCGTGAGATCTCAGGTATGTTGTTTAAAAAAAAATAACTTACCATCTTTCAAACTGCCAGCCTACACTTATCTCAAGTTCTTAACATGGAAAGTTGGTTTGCTTGTTGCTCTGACATCTGCAAGGCAAGTTTCTGAGCT
Organism: Protopterus annectens; assembly: GCF_019279795.1. Lineage (NCBI taxonomy): Eukaryota > Metazoa > Chordata > Ceratodontiformes > Protopteridae > Protopterus > Protopterus annectens. The sequence continues at coordinate 1,165,279,043 of NC_056745.1, forward strand.
GCAAGTTGTCATGGTGGGACAACTTTTTCCGATTTTCCACAGGGATAGAGTTATGTTACTCATTAATCATTCTTTCATGGAGTCTATTAATCTCATTGTGTTCTTTCCAGAACCTAAGAATAAGGGAGAAAGTATACTTCATACTATGGATGTGCATAGGCAGCCCAGGCACTACCTTAACAGAAAGCCCTTTAGGAAGGTTGAAAGGCTTTTTATTTCCTTTTCTGTGGCAAAGAATGTTCAACCTGTATCTAAGCAGTCCATTGCATGTTGGTTGTTCTCTGGTATTTTTTTTGTTGTTGTTTTTGCAGCCGGCATGGCAAGGTGAATCTAGGCTAGATAAAGGCACATTTCACCAGGACCGTTTCCTCTTCAGTGGCATATTAGAAAGGAGTAGACTTTTTATAAGTTTTTTAGAGGCAGCAACTTTGTCCTCTGCCATTAACCTCATGAAGCACTACAGACTGAATGCTTTTTCCTAGATCCAGAGTAGACTTCCGGAGGACCATTCTCCAGTGGCTCCTAGACGACTTCCAAGCTAGATGAGCTTTGGTAATGTATCCATATGCCATTAAGGCAGTGTGTTTGTTGAACATAGTACAACTGCACAAGTTCAACTTAACCTATAACAATAGATGTTCATAGAACACACTGCCTTACTGGCAGTACCCTCCCACCATCCCCTTTATGTTGGACATGTATAGTTGGTGTATTGTTCAGCAACCTTTTTGGGGAGTGTTTGTGTGTATGAGAGAGAGAGATTTGGTGTGGAACAGTAGCTGTTTGCAAAGCTTGTGTTTTCTTTGGCTGTTCCTGTTGGATCATAGAAAACTGACAGGGTTCTGTCTGTGAGTTTGAATGGTTGTCCTGGTTCTGTCAGGTGATTGGTCCTTCATACTCACAGATAGGCTGTGGGAGGAGTTCTGAGCTTTGAGAGATGAGCAGAAGAAGGGATTATAGGCAGTACTACCCATATCCCAGTAAGGCAGTGTGTTCTGCCATCATCTACTGCTAGAGGCAAGTGGAACTTATGCAACTATACTTTATTGAAGATTAGTTTTGGTGTATTTAACATTTTCTGTTAATTTTCCAAATTCATAGAAGAAAATTTAAATTCTTATTATAAGTACTGAAAGTAAAATTCCATTTTCCCTATTCAGCTGTATTTTTAACATTGTCATACAGTCACACATACAAGATGTTTCTTTTAAGATGAATGCAGCCAAATATAGAAGCAGCTATGGCAGAATGTTCTCAGTCTCAAGCCATGTTATAAATCCGCAGAATATTTACAGTCCCAAGCCAGGTCAAGTTATAAATCCACACATCTTATTTCCAGATAAAATCCCTTTATTGCAAGTAAGTTGCAACAGGTAAGTACTTTCATAAACTTCTGTTTGCTTCATCAGACCATAAACAAGCAGACTCAACCCCCCTTTTTATACTCATGCAAATAGTCAAATTTCAAATGAACAAATCACAGTCAAAATCCTATACTGAAAGCACCTCCCCACCATTAAATTAAAGCACTCACAGTAAAATATAGATCTAAGATGCATATAAATATACTTAAAATGACATAGAATCAAAATAAAATAAAATAGAGCTATGCTATTTTATGTAGATTTATATGCATCATATGTAATTGCAATAAAGGGATTTTATCTGGAAAGAAGACGTGTGGATTTATAACTTGAACTGGCTTGAGACTGTGAATATTCTGTGGATTTATAACTTGGCTTGAGATTGAGAACATTCTGCCATAGCCGCTTCGATATTTGGCTGCATTCGTTCCTTTTTTGTATCACTGAGCGGCAGTTGGGACCTTCCAGTTTGTTTTTTCTTACTGTGTTTCTTTTAAGATGATGCAAAATGCTCTCTGTCCCCTTCTCTATGCAGCAAAGCACAAGTCTACTTCATGCTGACTTCCTTACAAGAATATTTTCCATACGACTTCTGTTACTATACTGACAGAACATTTCTTATTTTCTCATACTTCTTCCATTACGTTTCCTTTATACAGAGCCAGAGTCCCAAATACTATTAATGTTTTTCTTCTAGTCAGCACCAGAAATGGCATTCTTAGGAAGCCCGGTGTGATTCAGAGTTCTGCAGTTTCTCTACAGTGATTTAAATGCATTCCCAAATTTTGTCTGTTAGAAAGTCTCTTTCATCACCGTTACTTTTTCATTATATGCCACATTTGTCTCAGCAAGGTTTTGTGTTGGTGCACAGCAGTTCGGTAGGTAACAGTTTTAACCCAGCAGAATGGAAGATGATTAAAATAAATGTTAATCATTATTTGATAAGGTGTAGAGTGGGTCATTAATTAAACATTAAAAGTTCAGTGAAGATATGATAAAAATGTGCCTTGTGCTTATTCTCTTCCTCTTTTGCATGGTGCTTCCACAGATTATTATTATGAATTAAGAAAACTGAGTGATGAATACCTAGAAATACAAAACACTTTATTCAGTGATGCATAGATGGAATAATAGACTATTTCTGAAAGATTTGTATAATAGTGTACAGTTGAGCTGTGATAGAAATGTATCCTAAGCCGGATTGATGCAAATGTATGATAACTTTGCTTGATACTGCTAGGGAATAGATGAACATTACCAAAAGATATGAGAGGTGGACTGAAGCTGTCATTGCAAGTGCATAGGTTCACAATATGTTACTGTATTATGTATGACTGCTGTATGAATGCAGATCCATGTAATGAAGCTGAAGATGATGCATAAGCATATCAGTGGTAGCTATTAAATTGAGAGTCTATAAATAGTTATTTTCCTCTCTCCTAGATGGGACTAGAATATTAATTATGATGAATTACAATGCTAACCAGTAGAGGCAGTAATTAGTTCATAGGTAGGTACTAGGCTATCGGCCCAAGGGCCTACATAAGCCTAGCCAACAAGGTTCCCTGGCTTACGCCACCCAAGAAAGTTATTTTTCTGTGCCACTGTCAAGCAGAGGCACAGAAGTAATCCCCGGGGTGTATTTCCTATTTCCCATCCACTCATCAAGATTTTTCTTGAAGAGTGCTAATGAAGAACTTTGATTGGCACAGATGGGGAGCCTGTTCCAGAGTATGGGAAGTCTCTGGGACAGGAATCTATCCCTCCAGCATGTCCTGTTTATTGTGGTGACGAGGTTTAGGTCCCCAGAGCGTGTAGCTCGGAGGGATTGGGATTTCTTTAGATGTAGCATGTCCAACAGCTCTGGGTTTGACATAGCTTTATATGTTAGGCAGAGATCACCTCGGAGTAGGCGATATGCTACAGAGTAAAGCTGAGTTTTTTGAGGCGGTCAGTGTAGAGCATTTGTTTGAGGCTAGTAATCCTCTTTGTGAGGTACTTCTGTGGCCTTTCCAGCTGCTGCAGATGTCTTGTGAGGTACATTCCAAAAGGGGTGTTGTACTCTATAATGGGTCTAATGAGTGTCGAGTAGAGGGGAACAATGACCTCTTTTTTCCTGGATGAGAACCCTTTTATGATGAGGTGTGTCACGTAGAAGGACTTCCTAACTACTGTGGCGATGTGACTATCAAAGGAGAGACTACTGTCCACCTCGGTCCGAAGGTCTTATCACGCATTCGGTTTTAAGTAGATTGCTGTCTATGTGGTAGTTCATGGATACAGAGTTTTTACCAAAGGGGATGACACTGCACTTTTTGGCATTGAGCTTGAGGCCATGGCTCTGACACCAGGCATGTGTCTCAGCGAGGCCCTTCTGTAGGATGTCCACATCATTTGGGGACTTGACTATGGCTCCTAGTTTGCAGTCATCTGCGAACTTCATTAGCCAGAGGCCTTCTGTGTTAGCCTGTACTTCAGAGAAGTGGATACCAAACAGGAGAGGTCCCAGGATGGAACCCTGTGGTACTCCACTTGTCACTGATTTGAGGTCAGATTTGGAGCTGCCACTTTTACAGTGTGGGTTCTGTCAGTGAGCCAGTTGGCAACCCATCTTGTGACGTAGGGATTTATACCTAGTTTAGTGAGTTTAGCTATAATTCCAGAATGGGGGATGGTGTCGAAAGCCTTGGCGAGGTCAAGATAGGCTTTGTGAACCACCTTACCCTCATCTACGGCTTTGGTGACTGCCTCAAAGAAGTTGATCAGGTTCAGAAGACATGATCTGCCTTTCACAAACCCGAACTGGGTGGGATCCAGAGTTTGGAGGTTATCAATGTCTTTGTGTATGAGTTCCATGATGATACGTTCCATGGCCTTGCAGACCAGGCTCACCAGGCTAATAGGCTGATAGTTCCCGGGATCAATGGTGGCTCCCCCTTTGTGGAGTGGGATAACTATTGCTGTGCACCATTCAGTGGGCACAAAGCCTGATGCTTTTATTTTTATGTTTTATTTTATGCTATTATAAATTTTTATTTATTTTATGCTATTATTGAACATGGTGCTTAAGTGGGGAGCGAGTTCGTTCTGAAGTTCATGTAAAACACAGCCTGGGATGTTGTCCAGTCCCATGGATGCTGTGTTTTTGGCTGTAGAGAGTGCAGCTTTTACCTGCATAGTTGTGATTACAGGGACTCTGCATTCTTCCTGTATAGATATGGGCCCTTTAGGGGGTGAGAGGGGGTAAAGTTAGCACTGAACCTATCTGCCAGGATGTTGGCAATATCAGTTGGTTCTGTAATTTTCTTGCCTTTGTGCTGTAACTCAGAGCATATGTGGGTGTTGCCAATGAGATTCTTGACAGCTATAGAATGCTTTGTGGTTATCCTTGGAATAAGTGGCGATTTTGTTTTCGTAGCTAGCTTTGGAGGATCTTATAAGGGATCTCAGCTTCTTACTGAGGCTGATCAGGGAGCTCCTCCACTCATGGGATTTTGCTCTCTCTTGCAACAGTTTCTTCCTTCTGTTGTACAGTTTGTTTATGGCAGGGGACCACCAGATTGGCTTCCTTTTTTTGGAGGATAGCGTCTTGGTTCTGTTTGGGATAGCACGATTCATGCACTCATGTAAGTGCTTATAGAGTACATTTGTGTAGGATTCAGCAGTTGTAAGTGTATTGTCCATCTGCATGGGTGTCATGAAGTTCACCACTTCTGCCTTAAGAAGCATGAAGTTGGCTTTGGAGAATTTTTTTACTTTGGTTTCCTTATTGGGGGGTGGAGGCAGGATGTGGATATCAAGGGTGATTAGCTTATGGTCGGATCGTACCAATGAGGAGTTCCATGTCTTTTTCCTTTTTTTTTATTTAACTTGAAAGCAATAAAATCATTGAGAAGCTATAATAACTTTCTTAGTTCCCATTTATAAGATGTCAAATTCCTTGTAATTTGACTCGCATTACAAAGATTTGTAAAGTTGTGATCTGATATTGTTAATCCTCTTTCATTCCTTACGCATGGGTATCTGTTCCGACCTCGGAACCAAGCCGACCATTTTCCAAGCTCGTGTCAGCTACAAACTTTCGAGCTAAACTGTTACCCACAATCCCCCTCTCCCTGTTACCTCAGATTTTGTTTGCCGCATTGCCATTCGGTCATGTCAAGCTGCTTCTCTTGAGCTAAGTTCAGTTATTTGTTGCATAATAGTCATTTATATTACTTTTCTGTCAGAAAAGTTTCTATTTCGTTGTCTCTTATCCTATCGCATCTAGCGACCATATTTTCTTGAGGTTTTCTTCTCTTTTGTCTACCTTTTTACTGCGAGGTATTCTCAACTTACCATCGTTGATAATCTTTCCCTTTTTTCATACCTTCGGGTATTCTTTTTTACCATTGCTGATACCCTTTTCTGCTTTCTATTTTTGCTATCATGGCAGATAAGAAAGGTAGTCCAGGGTTTAAACGGTGTTTTGATTGTGGACACAAACTACGTACTTCTTATGCACACTCTTTGTGCGTTTATTGTTTGGGGGTGTCCCACTTATCTGTTGACCCGCCCTGTACTATCTGTGAAAACTTTTCAAATAGAACTTTGTTGGAAAGGAAAAACAAGTTTTTGCTGAAGGGACTTCTTAAATCTCCCTTTTCAGAGGCGATTTCTGGGTCGGAGGACTCAACCCCTCCTAGATCCCATAAGAAAATCTTGGATGTTCCTACCAAGGCTAAATCTTTGCCTTTGTTCCCGGCTGGGGACTCCCGCCAACCAAAACCTAATAAGGCTAAAGTTTCAGCTCCGGAGCTCACTCAGTCAGCCCCAGTGCTTTCGGTGCCTAGACCTTCAGCACCGAGTCCTTCGGCTTCATTAGTGATCTCGGCTCCATCTTCTCCTGCAGCCTTCACTATATCGGCACTGAGGGGCTCCTCGGTCCAGACTATTATCACTGTATTGGCACCGACCATTCAGTCGGCGCAGACCTTGATTACGTCGGCTCTGACATCTTACTCGGGACCGACGCCTTTATTGTTGACTCCAGTTTTGTCGGTTCCAGCTTTGGTACCGACAGCCACTTCAACACTGATCCCTGTGTCGGTGCAGACCATGACCTCGGCACCGATGACTTCTTCGGTGCAGACACCCATAGTCCAGTCTCTCTCGGCACCGTTGTTCTCGGTGCAGACTGGTGAGATGGGCACTGAGTTTGCCTCTTCTGTGGACAGGCCTGTTTCTCCCTCAGTCTCCATGAGGTCTACTAGAAGCCTTTCCAAACACGATGTGTTGCGTCTTGTGAATCAGGTGCTCTTGGCTAGTGGTATCCCACCCCCCAGGAACTATCCTTCCTTGGGAGGTGATCACCCGTCTCCAAAGACCCCTTCTTATTCTCCTCCTTCATTGCCTTTGAAGTCCATGGATATAGCACAGTCTTCCCCTTCTGCGGTTCCCTTTATGGATCTCACTAAGGAACTGCAGTTGCCTTCGTGGCAGGAAAGTTTTGCTACGACCCAGGATGTCAGTTGTGACACGCATAGTTTGCTGCTCCACAGCCATCCAGGGACTCTGGGTCGGCAGGCTGAGCCACGTAGGGGAGGGGTGACCCCTGTCCTAGACATTCACTCCTCTTCAAGTGGACCAGCCTTCCAACTGATGGAGAAGGCTTTCGCTGCTGCTGGCGATACTGGACTGTCTATCCCTCTTCCCTCCTCTGGTACACTGGTTTCACAAGTCGTACCGAGCGGTCACCGGGTGCAAGGGCCTCAGGACATATTCCCACAGGAAACCCCTTTTCCGCTGTCTTCCCCATCTTCTCCCGCTGAGGAAGTCCACAGGAAAAGTTCATGTAAGAGGAAGCACATGGACTCCACAAAGGAGTCCCTCACTGAAGACACAGATTTTGATGAGGGGGAAGGATCCCCTCGGTCACCCTCTGAGGTATCCTTTGGTGATATCCTCGAAATCCTGAAACAGAGAGGTGACTGGCAGTCCTCTAATCCGACCTCTGAGGAATCTGTGTTCCTGCAGGCCTTTCGCAGCCAGCCCCCTACCTCCTGGGTTACTCCACCTGCTGATGAACTTGTCCGGCTTATAATGCAGCTTGCTTGGAAGGCTCCTGATACCTTTGAAGCTATTCCCCGGAGGCCAGATAAGATTTTGTCCCCTCCTGCTACGGATCCCCATTGGTCAAAAGGTCTTCCTGTGGATGCTTTGGTGGTGGCGGCCGCAACAAAAAAAGGATATGGCAGAGGAAGAAAGCCATACTGTCCATCCATTTAACAAAGAGTCCTGGGCCCTGGACAGGATAGAGAAGCGCACCTTTGCATCAGTGACCTTTACTATCAGGTCCCTGAATTATATAGCACACTTTACCAGGCTTCAAAGAGATCTGATTTCTGAGCTCTCTGAAACCTTGGCTGGTGCCGTGTCTGATGAGGTCCGTGACAGTGGCCTCTCAGCTGGCCACCATTGAGTCAGTATCTAACTCCTCTATGCGAGTGATATCTCACGCATCAGAAGGAGCAGCTAGAGCAGCGGGTTCAACTGCAGTCTTGAGTCGACACACCTGGATGCGCTTTACAATTTCGTGGAACCCTTTAAGGCTTCCTTTCTTAACGCTCTCATTGAGGCCTCCTCGTTGTTTGGACCCAAAGTTAAAAGCACACTGGCCAGATGTGAACAGGACGGTAAGACCCTTTATGCCATAGGTGTCCGTTATTTTTCCCCTCAACGTGCTTCCTCTCAAAACCAAAAGTGTGGGAAGATATGGTTCAAGAAATCTCTGGGTCCTTTCCGTGACACACAGGCCAAGTTCTCCCCTAGAGGCAGAGGGGGAAACTCACAGGGAAGATGCTCCTTTCAGGGCAGAGGGGGTCCACATAACCAAGGTTCCAGGGATTCTTTCCCTGGCCAATCCTACCAGCGCTCCTGAAGAGCGGTCCAACTCCTTTCCTCTGGAGGTAGTTGGGGGACATTTCTCCATGTACCCTTCTGCCTGGCTAGCCATCACCACTGATTTTTGGGTACAAAGGATTATAACCAGAGGTTATCATATCCCCTTCGATCTTTGTCCTGTCCCATCAAAAAACCTTCCCGACGTTCCACCCAGTCAAAGGGAAGAAGCAGCATTAGAGATAGAAAAGCTGCTAAGACAGAGAGTCATCCAAATAGTCCCTCCAGACTAGATAGGATCCGGATTCTACTCAAGACTATTTTTGGTGCCAAAGAAAACCGGGGACTGGAGACCAATTTTGGATCTCAGTGTATTGAACAGGTTTGTGAGAGTACAAAAATTCCGGATGGTGTCAAGACAGTCTATCCTCACGTTTTTGGAAAAAGACAATTGGATGTGCTCGATAGATCTTCAAGATGTGTACTACCACATAAAAGTGGACAGGCCATCAAGAAGATTTCTGTGCTTCCGTGCGGGAGCCAGTCACTACCAGTTCAGAGTACTGCCCTTTGGACTCCCTACAGCCCCCAGAGTGTTCACAAAGTGCATGGCAGTTGTCACAGCTCACTTGCGACTTCAAGGATTCCAGGTGTTTCCATACCTAGATGACAGGCTTATTTCCGCCCCCACCAGACATCTACTGGAAGAAGCCCTGGTATACTCTCTCCTCGCTGCACAAAGGCTAGGCATAACCATAAACTGGCAAAAATCCAATCTCACCCCATCTCAGTCGACAGAATTCGTAGGGGTTATCTTGGACACAAAGAAGTGCAGAGCTGCCATTCCAGAGCACAGAATTTTAAGGATAAAGCAACAACTCATTCCAGTCCTTTCAAGGGAGAAATCCACGGCTCACTCGGTTCTACAGCTGTTGGGTTCCATGCCAGCCTCTATCACCATTGTCCTTCTGGCCAGGTTTCACATGAGGCTTCTGCAATGGCTACTGCTCGCCCAGTGGTATCCCTTTCAGCATCCTCTTTCAGCCATGATTCGAGTAAACCACAGGTGCAAACAGGATTTAAATTGGTGGACGGCACACAATATGTCACAGTGGTCTCGCCCCTTTTCCCCCCTAGCAACCCAAGGCCACAGTGACCACGGACGCCTCCCTGATGGGGTTGGGGGGCTATGTCAGGGACAGACAGTCCAAGGCACTTGGTCCGAACTGGTGGCCCATCTGCATATAAATGTTCTAGAGCTGAGGGCGGTGCTTCTGGCATTTCAAGCATTCCATCCCCTGCTGCCGTCTGGGACAATTGCGATTCAATCAGACAACATGGCGGTGGTCTGGTACATCAGCAAGCAAGGTGGAACCAAATCTTACCCCCTTTGTCGAGAGGCCATGAGGATATGGCAATGGGCGATGGCTACCAACCGTTTTCTTCTAGCAGCGCACATTCCCGGGAGTTCCAACGTGATAGCAGACAGACTCAGCAGGTGCATTCTTCAACCTCACGAGTGATCCCTGAATCCCTTGATAGTGGCAGCGAACTTCCACCGCTGGGGCCGTCCTTGCTGCAACCTCGTTGCATCCCCGACCAACTACAAATGCAGCAACTACTTCGCCCTGATTCCCCCTCCGGGACAGTCAACCAGGGATGCTCTAGTCCACGATTGGCCCTCGGGACTTCTTTACGCATTCCCACCCTTTCCCCTCATTCCCCAGTTTCTGAAGAAAGCCCGTCGGTTGAAGAGCAAGGTGATCCTCATAGCACCATATTGGCCTCGACAGATTTGGTTCCTCTTCCTTTGACCTCACCTACTAGATCGACCATGGATTCTCATCCAACCCCGGAGTTGATCTCACATCCACAGAACCTGATTCATCCCAACTTGAACAGCCTAAATCTCACAGCTTGGCTACTCCAATTCCCTTGATTGACAGGCAGAATGATCTTTCTTTACCAGTATGTGACATTCTCATTGCATCTCATAAGTCTTCCACTAGAATTACTTATCTGAGCAAGTGGAAAAGATTTACCTGTTGGCTGACAGATAAACATGTAGATCCCTTCTCAGCACCAGTGTCGATAATACTACACTATCTGGCCGACCTTTTCCAATCGGGTCTATCAGCCTCTACCATTAGAGTTCATTTGGCTGCAATTTCTAATTTTCATGAGGGTGTCCAAGATTCCTCTCTTATGTCCCACAAATTGTGCAAGACCTTCATAAAAGGTGTGAGTCATCTGAAGCCACCTGTTTAACCATGGGATTTATCATTAGTTCTACAAGCTCTGACAATGCCATCTTTTGAACCAGCCTCTTCTTGCGACCTCAAGCATTTGTCATGGAAAACCTTGTTTTTGGTCACCATTACTTCTGCCAGACATATTCCTGATCTTCAAGCTTTATGTATCAATCCATCATTTCTGCCAAAAGTGATCTCTGTAATGTCCATTAATCAAACCATTGAATTGCCAGTTTTCTTTCCCAATCATTCAAACAGAGGGGAGTATTGCCTATGTACCCTATATATCCACAGGCAAATCTGTTTTTACTTAAACAGGACTAGGTCCTTTCGTAAATCTGACCAGTTATTTTTGGCCTTTTCTGAACCTAGATTAGGATCTGCTGTTGCTAAGGTCACATTAGCGAGATGGTTGAAGGACGGTGTGACCTTCATTTATACACAACGTAATATCTCATTGCCTACTACCATGAAATCTCATTCAACAAGGTCGGTGGCAACTTCTGCTGCCTTCCATGCCAGAGCTTCTTTACGTGACATCTGTGCAGCTGCAACTTGGGCTACACCTCATACCTTCATCAATCATTACAAATTGGATTTGGCCTCCAGGGGAAGAGCATCTTTCGGTTCTATGGTGCTCAGGCAAGTCCTTCCATGAGAGCCTCCCAGGAATAGAGGTAGCTGGGGAATCTGTCCCATGCATAAAGAATGAACGAGGATTAACAATATCAGATAAAGAAGTTGTCTTACCATAACGTTCCATCTGTATTGTTGATCCTCGTTCAGTCATTACTACCCTCCTTCCTTCCCCCTCCTGTGGTTTCTGGTGGATCTCATCATCTGGTTCTCTTAGGTTATTTGACCAGAGGTAGCCTTTGCCTTCTTTGACTTGCAAACTCAATCTGAGGTAACAGGGAGAGGGGGATTGTGGGAAAGAGTTTATCTAGAGAGTTTGAAGCTGACGCGAGCTTGGAAAATGGCCGGCTCGGTTCCAAGGTCGGAACTGATTCCCATGCGTAATGACTGAACGAGGATCAACAATACAGATGGAACGTTATGGTAAGACATAACTTCTTTTTTTCTATTTAATTTTAGTTATATCTAAAAAGAATGGGTCAAAAATGTGTTATAATGTAGTCCAGTTTTTATAATGCTTGGAAAACTGATTTTATTAGTTAAAATGATGGAAGTTTATGGAAATGTTAAGGATGGCAGAGGCTTAAATGGATTTAGTCAAAGAGTTAGAAGTTAAATAATGCAGAGCAGGTAAAGGAATTTGTCCTGTATGGTCAGCTTTGGATGGATGCTTAAGTTTTGCCTTCTGGATATTTTGCAAAGTGCTTATCACTAATCACTGAGCCTGACTGTAGTTTTGTTTTCTGTTTATTAATTTCTAATCCCATATTCTTATTGACTTTATCAAATTTGACCTTTATGTTTATTGTCATTTTGTACACAGTGACACACAAGCCATGATTTGAATTACTTAACTTATAAATTTACCGATTAACCTGTTATCTTCCTCACATTTCGAAGCAGTAAGGTCCATTGACGTAAACAAGAAATTATTCCTGCACAACCTTCTATGAATCTCGTAGCCCATCCACCTCTGTTCTCTAGAAATCCATTCACCAGAGGCATCTATAAAATACCCATTCATTAACATTTCAGTTATACTACTTAGTACCTTGTGATCTGTCAGTGTATCAACAATAAATTAAATTTTTGGAAGCAACTGCTTTACTTGCATCCATAGGTTCAGTGGATTGCCACCTATTTGGTAGCTAGTAACCTTGTCCAAGTTTAGAAGGCATCATTTTGAACCATAATAAGTAACTGTCCTCTTAGCATACTCATCCCTCCTTCCAAGTGCCATAAATCGCTTAATATTTTGTTATTTTTGAATGCTTTTTTATTCTGCTTTGCAGAAGTTGAACATCATACAAAGTTAAGAAAAATAATTTTCCAATCTTTCCCACGGTATATTAGTCAAAATTTTACAGTCCCTGTGTAGCATTATCAGAGGCATCAGATTATTACATACTTATGTGGTTTCTGCTGTGAAATGTAGCATACTTAACTGTAGATTCATCATATCACCTTATCTTCTCATTGTTCTGCTTTCCTCACTTATAGTCAGCATTTTTGTTCCTTTCTTTTAGTAGTCTATTTAGGCTCTCCTCTTTTTCTAAACACTGTTCCTTATAAGTTTTCTTTAAGGGCCTCCCTGAAAACACCGTTATACTAGACAATTTTAATGTCAGTCCAATGGAAACAATCTATGCAGCTTAACAAACTCCAAATACATTACAATAAATGGTACAAATATCCAACAGATTCAATTATCTATCTGGAAACCATACTACTCTAGATCTCATTTTTACAAGTGTTAGTCACCATTGTACTAATATCAGTATTCTGCCTTACTCACTTAGTGACCACTGCCCCATACTCTTTTTAGTTACCTCAAATAATAAAAGGCCAACTGTTTCCAAACCAGAAACTACCCTTCATTGAGCAATATACCAAACTTACCTATTCTAGTAGCTTGCTAACATGTAATAATTTTAACCAGGCTGACGAAAATTAAAAATTTGAGTATCCAGGACACTACTAGTCCTTTTCAAGCTGTTACCTCAACTCAACTAGTCTGACATGACAGTGTACAACCTGTATTATACCCCTTGCTAAATACACAGTTGTATTCCATTTTAGGGAAATTTCAGTTAAAGAAAACAACCTTTTTAAAAACCTGAAACAGTCCCTCACTAAATTCTCCTCACTCCATTCCACTTTCCTTAAAAAAACAGCAGTTAAAATTATCTACAGTAGTAGTTTCCCTTGCCCTGAAACATTCCAGCATACCCCCTACTTCCGAAGCCTCTCCCAAAACAGTGAAGGATTTTAGACCTCTCTACCCCCTTGCTAAAATATTCAGAAAAAAAATCCTGTTCAAACACATGATAGTTTTGATATACTTTCAGATAAGCAGCATGGTTTTGGGAATGCATGTACTACAACAGCACTACTCTCTGCAATTGATCCATCTGCCTGACCTTAAATGATGGTTTCAGCACTCTGTTTTGACTTCTAAAAAGCGGACATTGTCCCTTTAAGGAACACTGTATTTCTTAATTACTATGTGGTTCTCATCTAGGATCACTAATTTTAGCTTCAGCTACTCTGGGGGGATATTTATGAAGAAAAGTACTAGGGGGATATTTATAGAAAAGTACTACCTATGTAAACTTTTAAAACTTTCTATAAAAGTTTAATGTGAGGCAGAGACAACTATGAGGCATGTAGTGCTTAAGTTCACACTGTCACAACTTGTTTCTGTCAGACTAATTTTATTTCTAAGTGGTTTCTAACAGGATTTTAGTGTGCTGTTTGTGCATTACTGTGTTTTTGGAGTGGTGCGTGAGAGGAGAGTGTAAGTGTACTTAATATTTGACAACTCATTTCAGCAATTCTAGCAGCATCAGGAGCATACTCTTTAACAGCATGGATAGTTACCTCACTGCTGCTGCTTCATTTTCCAGAGTTCCTAGGAAGAAAAAAAAAACTAGCAGTTGTTCCTCAGACCACTCACTCACCTCGCTGGCTTGTCCTGGTGTAGTCCTTTTGACCACCATGAACCCAGGTGTCAGCCACATCCTTGTCAGCTGTTCCAGTGTCCAGTGCGGGCATGAGAGAACCATCCTTATCAAGGCAAGGAATTTTCTGTGTGCTGCTGCTGGATATCAGAGGGGAAGAGTCATCTTGAGGAGGTGAATATTCTTTCTCCAAGTCAGTCTTCACAGGTACCTGAAAAGAAAAAACAAGAAGTTAAACCTCCTTCTCCAGCAGGAAGGATATCTGTAAAAAAAGAGGATTTTCTTACCTCATCAGAGGAATTGTTACAGTCAATCCTGGTACACTACATGCAGTACCTATTAAGCAAGTCAGTCAAAATAGCCTGAGGAAGACATGTCAGATGATTCTGATATAGACATAGACAGGGCTTGATCGTTTACAGATTCTCTACCCCGAATCTCTCTGGATAATGATTCTTGGTCTTTATATCATCCTTTGGTGGAATTCTCTGTTTCTCAGTTTATTGCAAGGGTGAATGTGATTTTTTTTAGGGGAACAAATGGATGTTCTCCCTGAACTGAGGAGAAATTATGATGATGTCTCATTCTATACTTATTCTTCCTCATATAGAATTCTTAACTATATGACCCATAAGTGGAAGTTTCTGCTTTTTTATAAAGACAGTTTGAGAAGTCTGCTTACCACTCTGCCTCTGAGGTTAGTGCCCGTCTCTGTGTCATTGTTTCCAACATGTCTCAGGTATCTAAACATTCTTTAAGAAATGTGGATAATTTTACCAGTACTGTGTCTTGGACCTCTGCTTCTGCTGCTGTTTTGAGGAAATATGCTTGGGTGCTTAACCAAAACTTTTTTGATGAGGTAAGGTCTGAAATATTGAAATTAGCTTTTCACAAGGCGTTTTTATTTGGCCTTTCTGCTGCGCGGGTCCTCAAACGACTTGATGAAAGAGGAGAAATTATTCATTCAATAGGTTTCTAACGTTTTTCAACCCCCCCCCCCCTTACAAATTTCCCAGATCTTCTTTCACTGTTAAGAAACGGAACAAACTATCCCTGCCTCCTCAAGCCAAACAGAGAAAAACAGTAAGTGATGGAAAGAACAATAAATAACAAGGATTCTTTCCAAAGCTGGAATAACAACTATAGCAGCATTCTACCTCCCCTCCTGTCCCCTTTGGAAACAGATTATGACAGACTTTTGGGAGTTAAACATGGTTGAGGAGGGATACGGTTGGTACTAGATACAAAAGCCTCTTTTGGGGGGAGTTCTCCACCTTGTAAACCAAACTGATTGGTTTTCTTAGGTTTTTCAGCACTTGTTTTTACCCTAGGAGTCATTGAACTTGAGCCATTCAATCAAAGGGGCAAAGGCTTCTATTCTTGTGATGACCAGTTCTAGATCTTTCCTTCCCACAATATATTTGTGGAAGTTCCAAAATTCTAGATTTGGACCTTTTAGAAGCTGTTACCTCTCATTCCCCAGAGAAGCTTTATGGTAACATTGGACCTAGTAGATGCATGTCATCACATTCCCATAGCCAAAGACGTCAGGAAATTTCTCAGATATTCTGTCTCTGGGTCACACAGTTAATTATTTGCATTACCTGTTGAGTTATTTTCTGCTCTAAGGGTATTTACAAAGTGTCTAGCTCCAGACATAGTTCATTGCAGACTTCATTTTTTCATTATTTGGGTGACTTGCCCATCTTTACATACTCTTCTCACAGATTTCAAGAGTCCTTAACATGGATTTAATCCCTCCTAGCCAATCTGGGATTCCAAATAAAAGTTCAGAAATTGTTCTTGACTCTGTCACACAGTATTGCCTTTCTAAAATGTCTTCTATACTGCCGTAAAAGGCCTTTTTGATGCAGGAGAAGGTGGATTTTATCTGAAAATCTTCCTGAGCTTTTCAACTCAGTCAGACTTTAGCCAGCGTGTTTCTCAGGATTATGGTGTTCATTATATTTATGATTCTCATGATTCCTCTCACCAAGTTACACATGAGAAACATTCAATGGTGTCTAAGAAAGTACATGGACCTAACACTTTCATCCTCAGGATTTTCCATCTTCTGCTTTATAAAAAAATAAATAAATAAAGCAAATCCAGGTCTCCACTTTTCTCCTCAAACTCCAATTCAATCTGTAACTACAGATACCATAGATTTTGCTTGGAGGGCAGCTTCCTGGGAGATAAAGGTACAAGGCCTGTGGGATTCTTCAGACAGACAAAAGCATATAAATTTCAGAGAGATATTGGCGGTCATGCTTGCATTAAAATCTCTTCAGCACCTGTGGTCTTCTAGGATCTCCACATGTGATTATGGACAACACCACCACAGTTATGTGTTGCATTTACAAGTAAGAGAGCACAAGGACACACCCTCTGGACAGGCTGGCTATGTAACTTGGAAGTTAGCTTTTCAGCTTTTTTTAATTCTCCAAGCATTTAACATTCTGTCAGGACAAAACTTAGCATAAAACCTGAGCAGGACCAGGACAGACCCTCACAAATGGAAACTGAACAAGATCCTCCAGGAATTGATCCAGTTGGGGGGAATACCTGGGATAGATCTATTTGCCTTCTTTCAAAACAGTCCTTTGTTCCTAAGACATTCAGGAGTCTGCTTTCTTCCCTAGCAATTTATCTTGAAAACCAATGTCTTAAATTGTTGGCTAAGGATACCATGGAAGGATCTTTCCAGCCCAAAATCCAGCCATCTATGAAGAAAAAGGCCAATATATCTCTGTCCTTTTTCTTCGGCTGTACTGCCAAGAAAGCTCGGTCTAATTCTTCAGCTGTACCATCTCCACCAGGCATCTCTGTTGAGGCTAGTGAAAGCCCATAGGAGTGTCCTCTTTCTTTCTCTGATTCCTCTGCTGCAACCGCTTCAGAGGCCAGCAATGGACCCGATGCCACACACGTCCATGGAGGTTTTGCAGACGTCTGCCTTGGATTGGATGTACAGGGGGAACCACTGCTTGTTATTACTGAGGGGCCTAGGGGTGTTCCTCAAATTTTAGTTAGGTAGGAGATCTCGACTACCATTATTGAGTGCCGTCAAAGGTCAGAGCCCCCAAAATATTTCAAGGATGACATTCCACTCAAAAAGAAGCAGAAAGCTAAACATATTTCGCCTGCTCCCTAGGATCCTTAGAGTGAATGGCAGAACTTCACTCAAGGATTGTTTAATACCTTAAGTCTCTCAAGCATCCACCGGGTGTTTCTGTTCTTGCTCCCCTGATGATCTACCCCTCTTAAGAGGCCTAGGGAACCAAATTCGTCTGAGGAGAATGCTGCTGATTCTGATGAAGAGCCCCTGACTTTCTTCACCATTGGACAATGGCTCTGGGGAAGACGAGTCTGTCAACCCTGACTCTCCTTTTGAGATTTCATTTGGTGATACTGTTTCCAGAATGATGGAATTTTTCAAATAGGACTGTGCTCAGGTGTCTGATGTTCAAAAGAGGTACAATGAGC
Source organism: Protopterus annectens (assembly GCF_019279795.1). NCBI lineage: Eukaryota > Metazoa > Chordata > Ceratodontiformes > Protopteridae > Protopterus > Protopterus annectens. Next base: position 1,165,296,617 of record NC_056745.1, read on the forward strand.
TTTTGCAAGTGGAGTCTCCTACTAGGCCCTCTGTTGTTCCTCTGGTTCTTGCTGCCTTACTAATTACTTTTTCTGCTGCTTCTCAGGCTCCTGATTCTCAACCCCCTCCTCCCAAAAAAATTGTTGTGTAAATTAAGTGCCTTAGGACTGCAATATTCTATATAAGTGTCCCATTGCTGACCCTTCTGTGGTGTCAATGACTTATGGTAAGCCTTGCAAATTGTTGCCTTCTATTAAATTGCTGCCATCTGATAAGAATAGCAGAACCATGGAAAGGCTGGGTAAGAAGGTGCATACTTCTGTTGCCCTAGCCTGTATGGCTGTTAACTATTAGACACACATGACTGGGTATGTTTTGACTCTTCTCTCTCAAGCCTTTCAGGCTATTTCTAATTTCCCCGATTCTGAGGGGAAGGCCTCTGTTCTAGCATTGCTTGAGATGTCCTCCCAAGTAGCTCACCATTCCATTAAAAACAGCTATGGTGCAGCTGATGCTTCATCTAGGGCTGCTGCATTTTGATATGTTTTGAGGAAGTATTCCTGGCTCAGACTTCAGCATTTAACTGATGATATCAAGGCTAATCTGATGGATGCTCCTCTTGATAATAAACATTTGTTTGGTGCTGCTGCAGAGTTGTTTAAGTCCATGTAAGAAAAGGGCAAGGCCTTACAGGAGTTGAAGCATATTTTTGTTTCAACGATGCCCAAGTTTCAGAGGAATTTTCCTAATAAGCTTGCTTTTGTCCATAAACAGTCTCTTCCTCCCACAAAGGTGAAAATGGTGGCAGAAGGACTCCCCTTGCTAAGGCTACCCTAACTCCTGCTACTCAGAAGCCTCCTTTTCCTGACAAACCAGGTGCTGTCTGACTATCCTGTTCTTCTCAGTCACATTTGTCTTTCTTTGCATCTTTCCCTTTCCCTACCTATTTTGGTAAAAATCACCCAAGACTCCTGGATTCTTTCCATAATTTGCCAGGGTTATTACATGGTTTGGAAATCTCTTCCCCCTTTTTTCGGCATTCCTCAGACTCCTTAGGGAACAGTTGCTGTTTTTTCTAGAGGTGCTTCAGGGTCTTTTGGCTCAAGGAACAATTCAAGAGGTTTCATCTCCTCACAGGAGGAAGGGATTTTACTCCAGAATGTTCTTGGATCCCAGGAAAGAAGGCACCTGGAGACCCATACTGGATCTTTCTCAGCTAAACACTTTTTTATAGGTCCCTTCCTTCCAGATGCTATCCCTTCAAACCTTCTTTCTTTTCCTACTTCCTCAGGCCTTTCTAGTTTCCCTGGATCTCAAGGATGCTTATCTACACATTCCTATTCATCCCCTTTTCAGGAAGTTTGTACATTTCTCTGTTGCTTCCTAGTATTTTCAGTTCTCTGCTTTTCCTTTTGGCCTCTCTATTGCCCCAAGGGTCTTCACCAAATGCTTCATTCCTGTGATTGCTTTTTGCAGGCTGAGGAATACAAGTTTTTCCCTATCTGGATGACCAGCTTATTCATGCCTCTTCTCAAGAGATCTTACTTCAGCATCTGCACTTTACCATTTCTCTTGCAACGCCTGAGATTTACAGTACATTTCCAGAAGTCATTCCTGACTCCTTTTCAGGATCATGTTTTTTGGGTTGCAGTATCCAGACTATTCCAGCGCTGGCTTCCCTGCCTCCTCCCAACGTCTTAACTGTTGCTTTCTTTCAATCCCTTCTTCCTCTGGCTTCAGTAACAGCCAGAGAATTTTTGAGGGCTCTGGGTTACATGGCTTCCACCATTCCTATGTTACCTCTAGCCAAGTTCCACATGAGAAGGCTTCAGTGGTTTCTAAAGTCAGCTTTGCTTCATCATTCTCATCCTTTAGATTTTCTAGTCTTTCTACTTCCATGCCTAAAGCTGGAACTGTAGTAGTGGAGTCATCAGTTGTCCCTCAACCCAGGGCTTCCTTTTCAACCTCCGATCCCCTCTCAGGAACTTTTAATAGATGCCTCAGACATGGGATGGGGGAGCCTCCTTCGGCCCTCTGAAGGTACAGGGCCTTTGGTTACTTTGACAAAAGAAAGACCATTTCAGTATCAAAGAGATGAGAATTATTCTGCTGGCTCTTCAGGCTTTTCATTCTGTTTTTCTTCCAGGGCTTCCCAAGATTCTCACAGACAATACCATAGTGTTGTGGTATGTCAACAAGCAAGAGTGGGCAAAGTCTTCTCTTTTATTCTATGCAGGTTAGCCCTTCAGGTTTTGAAGCTAGCTGTCCAGTATCAGGTGGCCCTTCAGGCAGTTTACATTCCCTCAGATCAGACGTAGTGGCAGATTCTCTTAGCAGGTCATAACACTATTCCACGATTGGATGCTTCACAGGGATGTGTTTCTGGACATTGTCCACCAGTGGAGTACTCCTCAAGTTGATCTGTTTGCCTCCCCTCTGAACAGACAACTTCCTCTATTTTGTGCCAGAGTCCCATGCCATCTAGTCTGGAAGGTGGATACCCTCTCTTTATCTAGGAAGGGGGTGTTTCTTTACTCCTTCTCTCCCTTTCCTCTCATTCTTTAGGTCCTGTTCAAGATAAAAAAGGATGTTTCCAAAATCTTGCTGGTGACTCCCTTTTGGCCCAGAAAGCATCGGTTCCCTCTTCTTCTTCTGCATCTTGCCAAGGGCAATCATCAAAGGTTACCTCACTGGGTGGACCTACTCACACAGGACAAGGGATCTCTCATCCAACCCCACCTATCCACTCTTCAGCTGACATTGTGGGTCATAGGGTTTTAATCCCTTACAGGGCACCCTTTTTCTGAGGACATGCTTCAGGTCATGCAGGAGGCCAGGAAACCCATTACTAGGAAGCCTTACTTATCCAAATGGAAGAGGTTTACTGTTTGGTGTTTTTCTTGTAACCTGGATCCACTTACTATGAATGTTCCTTTGGTTCTCTCTTATTTGTGTGAATTGTTCAATGCTGGGTTGGCCTACTTTTATGTTGAGGCACACATATCAGCTCTCTCTGCTTGTCTGCCTTTGACTCCCCCTTTGGCCTCTAGATTTGAGACCAAACAGTTTCGTAAAGGCATCTTTCACGTTAGGCCTCCCAGGAAGCCTGCCCCCGCCTCATTGAGACCTTAATTTTGTTTTAGAAAAATTGACTCGGGCTCCTTTTGTGCCTGCAGTTTCAGCTTACTTACAGCATTGTTCTTGGAAGACTGTTCTTCTTTTAGCCCTTACTTCTGCCAGACTTGTATTTGAGCTGCAAGCCCTTATGACTGTTCCTCCTTTTTTTCAGTGTTTCATAAGGACAAAGTGTCCCTTCCTACCAATCCTTCTTTTATGCCCAAGGTGGTTAATGAGTTGCCTCGTAATCAGTCTGTTCATTTGCCCACTTTTCTCCCTTCTCAGCAGTCTGCTAGTGAGAAGGTTTCACACACCTTGGATTTGCATAGACAACTGTGGTATTATTTGGATAAGACTAAAGCGTTTTCGTAAGTTTGATCAGATTTTTCTTTCTTTTCATCCTAGGTCTTTAGGTTTGGCTGTTTCCAAGCAAACCATTTCTTCTTGGATATCTAAAGCTGTTTCTTTTTGCTATTCTTTTCATGGGAAGAGCCTTCCTTCTTCTGTTAAGGCTCATTCCACTAGAGCTGTGGCTTTTTCTGGTGCTTTTTTCAAGGGTGTGGATACTAATTCTGTTTTTGAGGCAGCAACTGGACTTCTGTTTATATCTTTACTAAGCACTACAAGTTGGATGTGATTTCTAGGGCCAAAGCTGGCAATGCCAGGGCCATACCCCATGACTTCCTAGAGGGCTCTGCTGGCCCTTCCTCCTCCCAGTCTTCTTTTTTAACTTTTGCACTCTCCCTATTGTAGCAGTGCAGCAGTGATACGGAAGGACATAGTACAGTTGTGAAAAATCTTATCATAACAGTAGATGTCCTCCTCTTCACTGTTGCAGTATTCGCTACCTCCCTCTTCCGCCTTGTCCGTTGCTTATGTTTATCCTTGGACTGTCGTTCCTAGTGGGGCTTTTTCAGTTCTGAGGTTGGTACGTCTGGATGTCACCTTTATGCTCTATGCCTTAGGTTCATAGCCTAGTACCAACCTATGAACCTATTGGCCCTAGGGCCTATACAAGCCTAGCCATAACAATTCCCTGGATATTTCTTCCCACAGTATTTACTTCCTGGACTCCTGTCTAGCAGGGTGACTGACGTGATCCCCAGGGTGAATTTCCTATCTTCCATCCAATCATCAAGGTTCCTTTTGAAGAGGGCCAGGGAGCAAATGTGTGACATACGGCGTACCCTTTATAACCAAAAGGCTTTGGTATTCTGGCCAGACATCAGGCTGCCCTTGACAGGGGATCGATATTGTAAAGAACACTGCAGCATTTTACACAACTGTACTATCTCTTTGGTGTAACACCTACAGACAATGTGGACTGGGGGTTAGCACATCCCCTGCTGCTGTTGGGTTCCCCTCAGTGGGGCAATGGAGAGCCACTCTTGTCAGTCCTAGGAGAGGGGACAGTTGAGACTTTCCTGTTTTGTTAAAATGTTTTGCCCATGCATGAGGAAGCTGCTTCTACATAATAACACTGCTGGTCCTATTTTTCCGGTCAAAATGAAACAGAAAACTAAACATGTATCTACTACTCCTCAAATTTCTTTAGACAGGAGTAGTTTACTGGGTCTGGCTCATGAATCCTTAGTATAAAGTGGTTTCAGTTTAAAGAAAGAGGAATGCCTCTTTTCCTGAATTGATTTCAAAATTCTGAATCTGAACAGGAAAATTATATGACAGATACAGGGTTTTTTCCTCAGGTTTTGGTACAGTCTCAGAGGACAGTTCAGATGTTCATCGTGTTTCACTGTTGCAGTCATTACACTTGGGTTATCCTGCTGGCAGGCGACCTGCAGTCGGCCAGAGTTCCAAAGTCTTGGTCCGGCATCAGTTGCTGTCGCTTCTTCCCTGACGTCAGTGCACCAGGGGTATATAAGATGCAACCAACGCCATTTTCCCCAGTCTTTCTTGCCGCGCGGTGCCCAAAGCAAAAGTAGTTCACAAGTGCCGGTCGGCCGACTCCTGAGATTTTCAAATTCGAATTTCAGAACCGAAGTCTTCAATAAAGCTAAGTACCCCGTTGGGGAAACTTTTTCTTGCCTCAAACCGATGTCAGTAAAAGTTAATAATTGTATTTCTTGTAGGAAGCATAAGGATTTTCATTCTTACTGTATTCCATGCCTAGGCCCTGACCACGACGTCACTAGTTGTCGGTTTTGTGCTAGATTTAACAAATGCACTATTAAACATCTGTTTGATTTTGCTTTGCATTACTTTGGCCGAAGGTTCAATTATACAATGCCATCGGAACAACCAACAACCGGAATTCACAAAAAACGCAAAGACAAGGATAAGGACAGGCATCCGAGGTCCAAAACCGACGACGAAGCCTCTTCTAGGCCAGTCGCTGGTTCTCAGTGAGGCACTTTCACAGCCCCTGACACCCGCAACCTCAAAGCCTCAGGCCGCCTCCGACTCCCACGTGGAGACAACTAGGCCTCTGGAAACTCAAGGTACTGGGCCTACGGAAACTAATCCCTCAGATGGGTCCGGAGCCACTGAGCAGGCACCGTCTTCTGAGGGTGTTTACAGACCTTCACAGCTTACCTTCAAAACAACAACGAAGTCTAAAACACCATTAAAGACAAAGAAACAAGTACAGCATTCTCCTGGACAGTCCTCCATGCCTAAGAAACAGATGCTCAAAATGGCCGAAGACCTAATTACTCTGATCAGGGGATACAGACTATGATTCTTCTGATCAGGTTTCCATTTTCTCTGACTCCTCTTCAGACCAGGGATACTCTATACTCCACTCTGAGGAGACTGATGCTGAAGAATCCATTCCTTCAGCCTCTCCTCCTGAGGATTACTCTTTTGGGGAAACTTTACATACCATGAGGGTGCATTTCCATTGAGAGAGCCAGGATTATTCAGAATCCAAGAAAAGGCTCAGAGATTTTCTTTTATTGCCTCAGCACAGGCCCCTTGCTATTCTGCCTGTGTTAGATATTGTGGGTGATCTGTTCTCTGAATCTAGTTTAGCCCCTGATTCTTTGCCCTCAGCACCGGTCAAGCCAGACAGGTACTACAGAGTCCCTGACTCTCACAAATTTCTTTATAAAAACCCTGCTGCTGACCCAGAAACTATTTCCCAGGGTCCCAAAGGGGTAAAGGCTTCCACTGCTAAAAATTCAGTCCCCTCTGACAGGGATTCTAGAGCATTGGATAGATGGGGAAGAAAATTTGCACTTCTGCAACTTTAGCAGTAAGGGCTTTAAATTGCCAGTTCCACATGCTTAAATACCAACAATATTTAATGTCTCTGTTAAAACAGAAAATGCTTACAAGCTTAGAAGGTCCTGATTATAAGGAAATGCAGGATTTATTGCATGCAGCTGAACAAGTGGGAAAACATACTCTGCAATGTGGTTTTGATTCATTAGAGGCATCTTGTAGAGCTGCAGTTACAGGATCTGTGATTCGAAGGCATGCTTGGTTAAAAGAACAAAGTTTACTTGACCATGTTAAGGCAAAATTATTGGATGCTGCTTTACAGCATGGTATCTTGTTTGGTATTAAGGCAGAAGAGGTATTAAAGTAAATGGAGGATAAAGCAAAATCTATGCTAACAGTGAAAGATTTCTTACAGGTACAGCCACCTAGATTTAGCAGAAATTGGCCTTCAAAAAATTGGTCCTTTCCAGTGTCAGACAGACCGCAAAGAGGCAGATACAGACGCCCAAGAGGCAGATCTCAGCCCCAAGGCTCTTACAGACCACGACAGTGGGGTGCTTCAACCCCAAAAGGGGGAGAAGACAAGTCACAACCTTGTAGGAAACAGTCCCAATGACTTCCCCTTCCAAATGCCAAGCACTTACCTTTTGGAAGCTCCCTTAGGGGGAAAACTAGCACTTTTTTCACAGAATTGGCATATAATCACCCAAGACAAATGGGTACTGAATATTGTGTCTCAAGGTTACAGGTTCCACTTTCACACTCTACCAAGGCCAAAAGGAATGCCAGACCTGCCACAAAATCAATGGGCAGAGGCACAAAAACAAATTACAGCCCTCATGGACATGAGCGCTATTCAAAAAGTGCCACAACAGGAACAAGGACAAGGATTTTACTCAAGACTTTTCTTGGTCCCCAGGAAGGACAAAGCTTGGAGACCCATACTGGACCTATCTATTCTAAATACTTACCTGGATGTTCCGAAATTCAAAATGTTGACTCTACAGCAACTTCTTCCCATGCTGGGCAAGAAGGCTTGGCTTGTTACTTTGGACCTCAAGGCATACCTGCATGTCCCAGTCAGACAAAATTGCAGAAGATACCTCAGATTCATAGCTGGCACAATGCATTACCAATTCTCTGCACTGCCCTTTGGCTTATCTACTGCACCCAGGGTCTTTACAAAATGCCTGGCACCAGTAATTGCATTTTGCAGACAAAAAGGAATTCAGATATATCCCTACTTGGACGACTGCCTTATTCAAGCAGAGAGCAAGGACATTCTACAAAACCATCTGGCGTTTGTAAAAAGATTACTTATGGGCCTAGGATACACTATAAATGAAAATAAGTCAAAACTAGTGCCCTCACAAGAGATAATATTCCTGGGTGCAAGCTTAAATACAACTGCCCAGATGCCTTATCTCACGCCAGACAAGCAAAGACAACTGAGTCAGTATTTTCAATTGATGGCAACAAAAACCCAACTCCCTGCAAGAAAAATTCTGCAGGCCTTGGGGTTCATGGCGTCCTGCATACTACTAATACCGTATGCCAGACTGCATATGAGGAAGTTACAATGGTATCTAAAAAGTGTTTGGACTCAACACTGTCACAGTTTAGAAGCAATAATACCACTTATTCCCTGCCTACAACAGGAGTTTCGATGGTGGGCACAGGCATGTCACCACAACAAGGGACAGCCTTTCACTTTACCCACAGCCAGGCAGACACTAACAACAGATGCATCGGATTACGCCTGAGGAGCACATATGGAAGGAAAATGTATTCAGGGCAAGTGGGCCGCAGACAAAATGCATCTTCACATCAATCAAAAAGAGATGCTAGCTGTACAAAATGCCCTGACAGCCTTTCAAAGACCTTCTGCATCCAGGACAACTTTTACTAAAGACAGACAATACCACAGTTATGTGGTACATAAACAAGCAAGGGGGCACACACTCCTACCCTCTCTGCAGACAAGCCATGACTTTGTGGAATACAGCACTGACTTATCAAATTCATCTGCAAGCACAATTCCTGCCAGGAAAGAAAAATACTCTGGCAGACGACTTAAGCAGAAACATCATGGATGCTCACGAGTGGAAATTAAATCCACAAGTATTCAGCATGATAACACAAAAATGGGGGTGCCCAGACATAGATCTTTTTGCCTTCCCTCTGAACTGCTAGCTACAGAAATTCTGCACAAGGACTTACCACACACAAGCATGGAAAGTGGATGGTCTCTCATTCAGCTGGAAAACCCTAAAAGTTTATGCCTTCCCACCACTGCCTCTCCTTTCAAAGGTACTCCTAAAAGCCAGACAAGAGAGGCCAAAAATTATCCTGATTGCCCCAGACTGGCCACGCCAGCACTGGTACCCAATCTTAAAGAACTTGGCTCAAGGCCCAGCATGGATTTTACCTCAAATTCCTCACCTTCTGACTCAACCAGTCAGTCAGATCCTGCACAGTCAGCTCAAAACCTTAAATCTGGCTGCATGGCAGATATCCTAGCCAGGCAGCCAACCCCTCTCTCTAAAGCTGTTATGGATGTCATTTTGGAGGCCAGGAGGTCCAGCCCCAGGAAAACCTACTCAGATAAGTGGAAGAGATTCTGCGCCTGGAACCAGGCTCAAGGCTTTGACCCTCTTGTTCCAAATATTCCTCAGATATTACAATACTTAACTGAGATGCTGGACAAAGGCCTATCCTTTTCATCAATTAAGATCCACGCCTCTGCCATTTCAACTCATTATAACACGGAACCTCCTATTTTCTCTCATCCATTACTAAGACAGTACCTCAGAGGGGCTAAAAACATATGACCGCCCCGGAGAGCACCAACACCAACCTGGGACCTCAACTTTGTCTTGGAACAACTAACTTTACCTCCTTTTGAGCCAGCCAATTCAGCAGAATTAAAATTTTTGTCATGGAAAACTGCTCTGCTACTAGCAATAACTTCAGCAGGAAGAGTCTCAGAGGTACAGGCATTAATGGCAGTGGAACCTTTCATCATTTTTCATCAAGACAGGGTTTCCTTAAGAACAAACCCTACATTTATGCCAAAGGTGGTATCCGGTGTGGCTCTTAACCAAACTATTCACTTGCCAACATTTTATCCAAATCCCCAGAATAAAGGGGAGAGACTTCTGCATTCAATGGACATTCACTGGCAGTTATGTTTCTACTTGGACAAACAAAAGCTTTCAGGAAAACTGAGCAACTGTTTGTAGCATATGCTGCAGGATCACAGGGAAAGCCTATTTCAAAGCAGACTATTTCAAAGTGGATAGGACACTGTATCCGTTTCTGCTACACACAACATGGAAAAACAGTGCCTAACAACATTAGGCCACATTCTACCAGGACAACAGCCAAACAGCCACCTCAGCAGCCTTTCTTAGAGGAGTACCAACCAAGGATATTTTGGAAGCTGCAACTTGGAGTTTAGTGCACACCTTTACCAAGCATTACCATTTGCCTCTTTACTCTAAATCCAGAGCAGGCTTTGCCACTGCAGTGCTGCAGGGCCTCATAGCCACTCCAAATCCTTTATAGACCCAGCCACCCAACCTCAGCTTTGGGATTCAACCCAAGTGTAATGACTGCAACAGTGAAACACGATGAACATAGTACAGTTTTGTACCTACCATAAATGTAGATGTTCGAATGTATTCACTGTTGCAATCCTGGTTACCCTCCTTCCATCCCCACTTACTTTGCTGGGACTTATCTATGCCTTTCTATCCTATACAACTTATATACAACCTATGTGGTGTATTTGCTTGTAAATAAGGGTATTGTTTTTTATTCATTGTATGTTTTGGTTAGCAATATATATTGCCTATCTATTTGGGGGCACCTGACATCTGGGGCAAGAAAAACTGAAGAAAATGGCGTTGGTTGCATCTTATATACCCCTGGCGCACTGACGTCAGGGAAGAAGCGACAGCAACAGACGCCGGACCAAGACTTTGGAACTCTGGCCGACTGCGGGTCGCCTGCCAGCAGGATAACCCAAGTGTAATGACTGCAACAGTGAATACACTCGAACATCTACATTTATGTTAGGTACAAAACTGTACTTTTCTGATTATCCCTGCATGGTTTCTCTTTCTCTGAGACTATTTTCAGTGTGTGCCAGTGCTTTTAGTGAGAGAACACTTTGTTTCTCGGTCTCGGTCCCTCAGAAAATATTGCAAACTGTTGCAGACGAAATTTCCAGAAACTTCACCCACTCCTCCAGTTCTGTCAGATTTTGTGGATGTGTACATCTCTGCCTGAAATTTTCCTGATAGTCAGCCAGCTACCCATAAAAAAGGCAGACAGAACGTATGAACTTCCTCAATCTTAGTTTTTATACTGTCTTCCCAAACCTGACCTAGCAGCTATAGCTTTAGTTAATCCTACTGTTGTTAAACATTTAGGTAATTCCAATCCTTCCCCTTCTCCTAAGGATGAAAAGATTTTTGATAAGTATAGGGGAAAAGTTTGTGTTTCTGCAGCTTTAATTTTCAGAATTTTGAACTGTGAAGCTTTATTGTCGAAGTTTAATCTGACTAATTGTGAAAGTATGACGAATGTTTTGTTTGCAATTTTTTTCTTGAGAGGAAAAATCTGCTTTGAATAAATATGATGTTATGTTGTCCTATCTTGCCTTCATTCTTGCATGTGGGTTTGGAGCCAATCCGATTACAGAAGCTCGAAGTCCTTAAGTTGGCTCGTGGCAAGGTAGGTATCCCATCATGCAGTGGTATCAATCCTCAGATCTCATTTGCCGCTTTACGAGTTCAGAAGTGCTCTTCTTGGCCTTGGCTAAGTTAAACCTTTTTTTTCTGTGTTTTCATATATATAGCTTGTCTTTCTTACATAGAATATAGTTAGAATACTTTTGTTTAGATAACAGTTAATCTTAGGTATTGTTAAATAGTTGTTGCTGGTTTGTCAGCTGTTTTTTTCCGCAGGCCTGTTTTGTCAGTATCCCATAGTGGTATAGATTTTTTCTATTTAGCATTTGCAGTTTCTTCTTGTTGAGCCCCTTTGCAGCTCTTTACTAGCTTGATAAGTGTATATTTACATTGTAGGACTTGCTATATTTTAGTCCATTTTAGTATTAGCTTTCTGCCTGTGTGTGTGTTCATCTAGGTAACTTAGTTAGCTGTTTCTAAGGGCTAGGCCCATTTAAGTTAGAGGACCTAGTTCTCTATTGATCTTGCCTTTTCCATTTATAGTGTGGTGTGTTTCCCTCAAGATAAACCTATTACCCCTTATTTATTAGAGGGTTTTTTTCTAGTGGCGTGTTCCTTTCAGGTTCTTGGCAGAGCTAGGCCTGTTTAAGTTAGAGGACCTAGTCTTCTCCTTGGCATGTACTACTATTTCGTTTGGTGTGTTATTTTCTCCCAGTAGTTAGGGTCCGTTTTAGTTAGAGGACCTAACTAATCCCATTTTGTACATCAATAGCTCATTTCTGCCTTTGTTTACAGTGACAATTATGTCTAAGGAGTCTAAAGAGAAGGATCATAAACCTTCAGGTTTTAAGAAATGCCAAAAATGTGCTCAGAAAATGTCCATAACGGACAGGCATAGTGTATGTGTCCATTGTTTGGGGGCCATTCACTTACAAGAGACTTGTACATTTTGTCACTCATTTAGCTCGAGTCCTTCAAGAAAGGAAAAACAAATTGATTTTGAAAGGTCTCCTGAAACCATCCTTTGAGGAAGATTTAGGTAGTTTGTCTTCCTCACAATCTACAAAGTCTCCCTCTTGCAGGAAAGAAAAGACTGTTAAAAGACCATCTCCACTGTCCTCTGAGAAATCTGGATCTCCTGAGAAAATACTAAAAACTACCAAGACTTCCACGTCATCGGCTCCACTGCCTTTGGAGCTGACTGAGATTATTATAATTGACTTGCCTATATTGGCCCCAAGAACTTTGCAGCCAAAAAAGGTTCCTGTAACTTGGAGCCAGTCAACAGATATTCCACCAGTCTACCCTAGTCTGAGATCACCTATTTTTCAAAGATCTCACACTCCAACCCTTTCCTCCAGGTCTTCTAGGAGCCTATCGGATAAAGATGTGGAGAGGGGGGTGCGCAGACGTTTGAAGGTGCTGGCAAATTTGCTCTCAGCTCTGGCCCAGCTGACCTTGGAGCCTTCCAAATCTTTGACATCCACTACTGTTCCTCCTCTGAGCCATACCGGTCTATCGGAACCAGAATATCCAGTACCGCTTGCAGTAGAAGCTCCGGCACCCCATGAGGCCTTAATGGAACCGATATCTGCTCCAACACTCTTGGTGCCATCCGTAATGTCTGGGAGCTGAAGTTCACCGGTCGGCCCCGAGGGAGATTCTCGGACCCAAGCCTCTTTGGTTCTGAGTCTACCTCTCGGTGCGTCAGCTCGACTGAGCTTGGCTCCTACATCGGCTTTGGAGCCGATCTCCCTGGTACCGGGGGATACCTCTGGTTCTTCGGAACTGGTGGTGTCCTCAGAACCGGGGAAGTCGGCCTTCGAGCTGATGAGTGTGCTGACCAAATCTACAGCTCTACGCAAGGATACTGATGTTCTTCCCCCAAAAGCACCGGCTTCTGTCTTGACACCACCCTATCCACAGGACAGCAGAGATCCGCAGCCTTAGGAACACCCTGTTGGTGATCCCCATTCTTCTGAGACCTCCTCAGAATACTCTAGTGAGGAGCCTCCTCAAAAGAAAACATGCAAGAGGAAGCATGTAGACTCCCCTGAAGAGTCTATCACCTCTTACACTGACCTCGAGGATTCAGAAGGGTCCCCACGATTGTCCTCTGATGATGTCTTCTTTGCAAATATCCTTGAGATCCTAAATCAGAGAGGCAACTGGACTACCATCCCCCCTTCTGATGAGTCGGTGTACCTGAAAGCTTTTGGATCTCAACCTTCAGCCTCTTGGGTGTCACCGCCTTCCAACGAGCTCATGGACTTGGTCAATCGAAAGGCGTGGGAATAACCTGACATGATGGAGCCAGTCCCTAGGAGGCCAAACAAGTTTTTGTCAGCCCCCAGGGAAAAAGACTAAAGGTGTGCTGGTAGATGCTATGGTGGTGGCAGCAGCCAACAAGAAGGAGCTTGCAGAGACCTCCTCATCTGTCCATCTGCCAAGCAAAGAGTCTTGAACGATGGACAGATATGGGAAGTGTGTTTTTTCTTCAGTGGCTTTTACCCTTAGATCGCTGAATTACCTTACCCATTTTGCAAGGCTTGAGAGAGATCTCCTGAAGGAACTAGGAGATACTCTACAAGGTACTTCAACTGCGGGGGTACCAGAAAAGATTATCACTCGGTTATCTACCTTAAGCTCCATAGTGAATTCCTCCATGAGACTGATATATGCAGCAGACAGAGCAAGTAGGGCAGCGGGTTCAGGAGTTTCCCTTAGGAGACACTCCTGGATGCACTTGTGTAACTTTGTGGAACCCTTTAAGTCTACCTTCATTAATGCCCCTTTTGACGGTTCCTCACTTTTTGGACCAAAAGTTAAGGATACGCTCACCAGATGCGAGCAGGAAGGGAAAACTCTCTCTCTGCCATTGGAGTACGTTTTTCTGTCCCTTCAAGACCCTACCCTACAGGGCAGAAAAGCAGTAAGATGTGGTTCAAGAAATCCCAGAGATTTTTCCCAGGCGCATGATGTGATTCCTTCCCCAGGGGCAGATGGGGAGGAAATAATGGTAGATGCCGTCCTAGAGGCAGAGGGGGCCCGCAAAACCAGGGCGATCATGATTCCTTTCCCGGACGTCCCTATCAGCGCTTCTGAAAGGAAGCCTGACTGTGCTACTCTGGAGCCAGTCGCGGGCGTTTATCTTTGTACCCAAAAGCCTGGCACAACAGCATCACAAAAGACAAGTGTGTACAACACATAATATCCAGAGGATACTCCGTACCCTTTTCCTACCCCCCTCCTCGAACCAGAACAATCCTGGATGTTCCAACCAATCTCAGGGATCAAGCAACCATAGAAATCCAAAAGTTGCTAAACAAGAGAGTCATCCAAATTGTCCCTGCAGACCAAATAGGATTTGGAACTTACTCAAGATTCTTTTTAGTACCAAAAAAGAGCAGGGGACTGGAGGCCCATATTGGATCTCAGCAAACTAAACAAATCAGTCAAGAAGTCCAAGTTCCGAATGGTGACATTGCAGTCGATACTTCCCTTTTTAGGTAAAGACAACTGGATGTGTTCGATAGACCTCCAAGATAAGTACTACCACATAAAAATGGACAGAGCATCGAGGAGAGACTTACGCTTCTGGCTGGGAGCCAGTCACCATCAGTTTCGTGCTCTGCCCTTTGGTCTCATTACAGCCCCCAGAGTATTCATCAAATGCATGGCAGTAGTAACAGCTCACTTGAGACGTCATGGATTCCGAGTATTTCCGTTGCTGGACGACTGGCTCCTAACTGCCACCACCACATATCTACTTCTACAGCCCGGAGACATAACCCTACAAATTTGTGCTCAGCTAGGCATTACAATAAACTTGCAAAAATCTGCCTTGTTGCCCTGTCATCATAGTACCTTTATAGGTGCAGAAATAGACAGCGTTTCGATGATGGCTCACCTGCCCACTGACAGAATTGCAAATCTCAAACAGATATTGCTTCTTCTTCCCAAACACAAGGTCAAGGCAAAGATAGTGCTCAACCTGCTGGGAACAATGGCCTCAACCATAACCCTCGTTCCCTTACCCAGGATGCATATGAGAATTCTACAGTGGTTAGTATTCTCCCAGTTTTCGCTTCAGGAACTTCCTCTATCTCACCTAATCATACCTTCGTTGGTGGATTCAGTCCAAAGACTTAACCATCCGGAGACCAATTGTTCCACATCAACCTGTTGCTACTGTGACCACGGATGCTTCCCAGATTGGGGGGGGGGGGGGCATTACCTGGGAAAGACAGTCCAAGGCATATGTCAAGAACACGAGGCCCATTTGCACATCAGTGTTCTAGAGATGAGAGCAGTACTTCTGGCGTTGCAAGCACTCCACAACTCTCTTCCTCTAGGGACAATTGCAATCCAGTCAGACAATATGTTAGTGGTATGGTATATAAACAGAGAGGAACCAGATCATACCTACTTTGTCGAGAGGCTCTGAGGGTTTGGCAGTGGGCAGTCTCTTCCCAATGCTTTCTAGTAGCAACGCACATCCCGAGAAAGTCCAGTGTGATAGCCGACGAGCTCAGCAGGGCAATATTGATGCCTCACTAGTTGTCTCTAAATCAGAAGATAACGGAAAAGATCTTCCGCAAATGGGGCCAGCCGTGCTGCAATCTTTTTGCCACTCCTATGAACGCCAAATGCAGCAGCTACTTTGCCTTAATCCCCAGAACGGGGGAGACACCGAGAGATGCACTTGTTCACAGCTGGCCCTCGGGACGACTGTATGCTTTTCCACCATTTCCCCTCATATCAAAAGTCATTCAGAAAGCAAAATCCTTGGGAAGCAAGATGATTCTCATTGCTCCATATTGGCCTCGTCAGATTTGGTTCACCTTTCTCTGGCCTCCTCTACTGGAGGATGCGTGGATTCTGGACCCAGTTCCAGATCTGCTGACACACGCCAGGAATGCTCCACACCCTCAGCTTGACAGCTTGGCTGCTCCACTTCCAATTTTAGTCAGGCTTCAGGATTTCACTCCAGCAGAATGACTGTTCAAGGGACCTGGTCCCTCGTCCAAATCTTCCAGCCCCGTTTCCCTTGAATCTCCACTTTTCTCTCTGACAACAGAGAGTTATGGACAGATTTGTTTCTGAAGATCATTCAGGGTTACAGATAGAAGTGGGAGGAAATTCCTCCTTTCCAGGGTGTAATCCTTCATTCATCAGACCAATATTCTTTTGTTTTCACCTGTATTTCATCCCATACCATCTCAAGGAGTGATAGAACCAGTTTCTCATTCCTGAATGGGGAAGGTTTTTTATTGAAGGATGTTTTTAGTGGCAAAGAAAAAAAATTCTTCCAAATCCAGTTCTGGATTTTTTGTTGCTAAACCTGTTTATGATAGTACCCAAGTTCAAATTGATGTCACTTCACAATCTGTTACCTCTTTTTCGTCAGCCATGTTTCCTGGTAACAATGCATTTAAAAGATGCTTACTATCAAATCCATATTCATTCCGACTTCAGGCATTTCTTAAGTTTTTCCATCTGGATCACATTGAGTTCTCTGCCTTATCCTGTGGACTATCAACTGCAGCAAGAGTATTCACAAAGCATCTATCTCCAGTTTCACTTGGGTGTTTAATCTCTTACACAAGCTGGGTTTCCAAGAGAACATTCAGAAGTCTTTTTTGACTCCTTCACGCAGGATTGTGTTCCTTGGGTGTCAGCTGGAAAACTCAGTTGAAAGAGCTTTTCTTCCACAGGAAAAATCTATCTGTATCCAGATTTATTCCTAAGATTTTCCACTCAGTCTTGGGTCACTGCAAGGGAATACCTCAGCCCTTTGGGTCTGATGGCATCTATGATTCTCATGATCCTGGCATGACTACACATGAGAAAGATACAATGGTATCTGAAGTCTCTCTGGTTTCAGCACCAACGTCCTTTGTCTCTTCAAATCCTAGTACTGGGGTTTGTCAGAAGAGAAATCTCTTGGTGGAGACAGCAAATTTCTGTAAATCCAGGTCTCTCCTTCTCCCTCCCTGCTGCAAAGCCGTCGATTACAACGGACTCCTTGGACATTGCTTGGGGAGCAGTCTCAAGAGTGAGAAAATTGCAAAGTGTATAGGATGCCATGGACAGATACAAGCACATAAATAAGATGCTTGCCCTGTCAAGGCACTCAACTCTGAATCATCTGTGGTTCCTGGAACCTCTTCAAGTTGTTGCAGACAATATCATAGTCATGTGGTACGTCAGCAACATGACACTGACATGTAGGTTGCTTCTAAAGATTTAGAAGGAATGCCCCAAGATCATTGTGGTGTCTCCCCAACCAACAGTGGTTCTCCCTTCCTTTGGAAATGGCCAGGGGCAATTAGCACAAGCTTCCCCACAGAATGGATCTGCTCACACATGATCAGGGATGTTTGATCACTCCAATTACAGTCAACTTTCATTGACTGCCTGGATAATAGGGTCTTAATTCCCTTTAGGCACTTGTTTACTGTGGAAGTGTAGCAGGTACCAATAGAGGAAAAAAGCATGCTACAAGAAAATCCTATATGAGCAAATGGAAAAGATTTTCTAGTTGGTATCAACAAAATAACCTGCATCCATTCGGAGCTAGTTGTTTTCCGGTTTTATAACATTTGTGTGTGTTAAGACCTCTGTCAAGGTTCATTCATCGGCCATTTCAGCATGTCTACCCATGGATCCTCGTCTTTCAGTGCATTCTCATGTCAAAATGTTTTTGAAAGACGTTTTGCATAAAAGACCTTGAAGAAAACCAGTGGCTTTTCATTGGGTTCTTAATTGTGTGTTAGAAAAGCTAGCATTTTCTCCATTTAAGCCAGCTAGCCTGGCTGACTTGAAATTCTTCATATGGAAACAGTTTTACTGATTGCTCTGACCTCTGCAAGAAGGGTATCTGAGTTGCAAGCTCTTATGGTGAGTCAAGCCTGTCTCATTTTTCACAGAGACAGGATTTCTTTGAGAACTAAAACGTCTTTTATTCCTAAAGTGGTAGAGTTTAAACCAAGCTATCCATCTCCTTGTTTTCTTTCCTGAACCTAAAAATGACAACTCTGGTGCTATCTTGACAGAGCTAAATCTTTCAGAACTTCGGATCATTTGTTCATTTCTCGTGAAGGGATGAGGAAAAATCAACCTGTGTCAAAGCAGACTATTTTTAAATGATGGTCTGAGGCTATTACCTTTTGATATACTCACCACAACAAAACTATTCTAGTCAGGGTCAAGGCCACTCTTCCAGGCCCTTGGCTTCATCTATGTCTTTTTGGAAAGGGTTGTAGTCTATAAAAGTATTCTAGAAGCAACAACTTGGTCCTCTATACATGCTTTGAAAAAAGTATTACAAGTTCCTTTCCTTCTCTGTAGGTCTAGATCAAGCTTTGCAAGGACCATTTTCCAAGGGTTCCTGGACCCATCTTCTTCCACATTTCAAATATACTAAGCTATTGGAAGTAATTTAATGGAGTTGCCTGCATTATCCAGAGTTAGAATGTTCCTGATGGTGGACAATCTTGTCACCTGTGGGTCCAGGGTGAGCAATGCTAGTATAAAAAACAGTAATTACCCAAACCTTAAGGTAAGTAGCAGTTGGTGTCCGTCCATCTGTGGTCTAAACCATAGAGGTGGGATAAACATTGGCCTATTGGCAGTGCCGGCCTTAGCCGAAATAGCGCCCTAGGCAAAGTAGCACTCCAATGCCCCTTAAGCCCCACCCACACCACACTCAGGAAACACCCCTATTTGAGCCACACCCACAGTGTCACTCCCCAAGGAAGCCACTCAAGTCATTTCCTTAAATTATTTAAATGCATAGGAAGAAAAAGATACCAGGTAATGTAGTTAAAATGAAACTAGCTTTGCATACCTATTTTCTACTTTAAATACCAGAGCCAGATCATGGTCAAATAGGGTCCTAGGAAGGGTAATAGACCACCACTACAGAGTAGTCCCTTCTGCAGCAACCCCCCCCCCCCTCAGCCACTCCAGTGTTTCATTATTTGGTTATTTCTCATCAGTTTACCATGCATACTATTCTGTTATTTGCTTCTACAGTGATTACAGATATTGAAATGAAATAGCACAAACACAGATAACCATTTGCTAAACAAACTATACAGTCTCACAATGAAAACAGAGTTAGTATGAGCAGTAAACTTCTCTGCCCTTGAAACTCACATTCATTGAAATGGCGAAACTCCCATTCATTGAAATGGCATGAAACCCCAGATTTATAGAAACTGCATCTGTTGGGAGATTGGTATAATGGTTAAAGTGTTTACCTTACTGATCCAGGGTGCATGGTTTGATGCTCACATGGGGTAATTGGCTAGGCCTAAAATGGTCCGTAAGGACAGCTAGCCTAGTACTAAACTATGAACCTATGAATTCTGTTTACCTTTGGCCTGTTTTCAAAACAGACTCCTTGCACACATTTTTAGGGCCTTGCATACATGTATTTGTTCTTTGATTCACTTTCCTGATTGTATTAAATTATATTCCTTGTATAAAACAGCACCACTTATTAGAATATGTTTTAAATTTGTAGTTTTAAACATTCTTTTTTTTCCAAAAATCTTTATTTACTTTTAATACAACACAAAACATCTGATAAATATATATATATATTCGTAAATTAAAGGTATGTAATGCTTATTCAAAACGTACGAACTATTTACACAATGTACAAAAGTGCCATTCGAGTCATACATACGTTTCATATAAATCACTTACACTATTATAAAATCTTGTACATGTTTAGTTAGATGTGGGTTACAGTATGTAGTTCTATATTCTTTTGGAAATGCAAGTGAATCTTTTGAGATAGCTTAGGCTAGAATTGTGTTAACGACCTGTTCCCAGATTTTTAATTGTCTTATAATTTTTAATTCTTACATCAATTAACAGTACAGTATGGGCAGTTTGGTAGTAGAGTGATAGTGATTTGAGCCTGTCCACATAGGACAGGTGTTGTTCTGTGGACTTTCCAATTCACTACTAACCACTTTTTAAACCTCAGAGATAAGTTAATGCCCTTTAACAGAATTCCAAGAAAGCAGGTCCTCAGATCTTACTGGAAAAGGGGAACATGGAGCAAGAACCATCCAGGAGAGATGAGACTGCATTTGGGTATCTATACCAAATGAGCAGACATACAACAGAGTTGGGGTATGGTGGATGACAGGAAAGGCAAAAAAAAAGAAAAAAAAAAAAAATGATGAGGAAAGCCATTGTAATGATGGGACTAGTATCCCTGGCAGTCATGGAGAAGAGTTCTTATAGCTTTTTAAGAAAGTGATATTCTGTCGAACAATACGTCTCATCATCTGGTCCATCAACATCAGAAATGCTCTCTCCACCTTGGGAAAGCATAATTAAGTTTAAAGGGTTGGCTGCATACTTCCTAGTGCCAAACCAACCATTACATTTTAATCTATTGAACTAGACAAATTTTTGACTGAACCAGACTTCTGAGGACAGGCATGGTGGCAGTTCAGCTTCCACCTAATGAAAACAGTCTGGAATGTGCTGTATCATCCACGACAAAATGAATAACTAAAGATTCTTACAAGCCTGAAAAATATTAGACTAACACCAGGACTAGAAAGAAAATAAGGAAGCTTAATATTAAACTGCTTAGCATGACTAGCAGTTCTCCATTCAATGAAACGGTACACACCCTAGACCCAAAATGTGGACTGTAAATACATGATAGTTTTTTTCTTTAAATTTACTAAGAATTATGGCACTGTACTTTACTAACCTTACCAGTTGCTGAAAAAAAGCTACATTGATCAGCAAACAAAATAAATAAGGGGCTTTTTGGTGCAGACTCACTCAAACTTTGAACTTACAATAAAGCAGGTTAAAAAACTATAACAATATTTACTTATCAGGGTATTTTTATTTAATATATCAGCACACACAGGCCTTTCATATACTGCCGCAGCTAAAGCTGGTGCTCATATGAAGTCAGAAACAGTGCTTAAAAGACATCATAGGTTAACTTTTTGTACTTTTCTAAACATTATACCATAAACTGTGCATCATGACCTGCCATGCTGTTCCCAATAAAACGCATTTTTGTTGACTTTTTTGATCTACAAAAACACTAACATAAAACTGCTTAGCTTAAGATCATTCCTACATTAAAATGGCCTGCAAAAAGTACTGGGTGATATGACTAATTTCAGTATTCGAACAAACGCACACAAAGTAAACGAAACCACGCTGCCCCTTTAAACAATATGTATATAAAATTATTATTTTAGGTGACTTCAGTACTGTAATTTACCACAGAACTACAAATTTTATGAAGACAGTTGAGAGGTATGATTACCCCTATTTACACCAGACATTTTTATCTTAAGAACAATCACCATCTTTAAATGGGAATCAGCAAATGTTAAATAAAATGCGAGTTGTAGTTACATTACCCATACTTTGGGGGGGTAGACAAATCGTAGCCCTCTTGATCAGCATACACTTATGCCGTACAGCAAAAGCATTTCATAATTTGTACTGTAAAATGTCTTGAACATATGTCTCAGCTACCCGAAATTTCACAAAATGTCCACATTTTTGCCTCATATGTTGGTCAAATTTTCGTCAGATTTGTGACTTTCCTGGTAAACGATTGAGTGTTGAATACGTAAATGACAGACACTTGAGTTTCAGATTTTATATCCTGTAGAAAATGTATCCAAATGCAAAACCTATTATTCTACAACATTTTAAATTGATAAGAGCAATATTTGAAGTATGTCCCTTGCTTAGGGCCTTGTCCCCCAGTTTTTGGCTTTGTCTAGAATTCTTTTGAGAGGTATGGGTGTGTTAAGGGGATAGCAATCAGTTGGTAAGTGTAGCACACAATCAGACCTGTTTATGGTACCTATATTATTAAATAACTGAATTACCACCTTCCAAAGATTTAGTACCACAGACTTCATTGGGTCCGGTATTTGGAGGACTTTCCATTCTATCAAGTGTACCTCTTTCAAACCATCTGTAGACCGCGCAGCAGTGATGTTTTAAAGCTCAGAGATTGTGAGGTGTGTGCGCTCTCATAGATTCACACACACGCAGCTGCTGTCTCACACAGCAACACACATACCTACTGTCTCACGAAGCAGCATACACATACCTTCTCTTTCACACAGAAACTAGTTTAAATTCCACACAGTCCTACTCTCTCATACAACATAGACACACACCTTCTCTCTCATAAACACACACCTACTCTCTCACACAGTAACACACGTACTTTATCTCTCATACAAACAGAACAGCTAATTTAAATTCCATACACATACATGCACACACACACACACACACACACTTTCTCTCCCATACAGAAACTAGGTTTAAACTACACAGACACACACATACACTTACTTACCTTCGTTTTAAACCAAATGGCCACACACGTATAGACAGAATTAACCTCTCTGTTGAAGTGGTAGTTTAATTTCCGCATGCACCTGTCGAACGTCTTTACATTCTCCTTAAAGTTAGTGGAGTAAAGATTTTTTTTTATGGTAGTTGTTGAAGCCTCCTAGCCAGCCTGCAGCTATAAAAGTGGGAGGATGCCCCCCCCCCACCCTATGGTTTATTTATTCGTTTAATTAATTTACTTTTCTTGTTATGCATTCGCATAATAAGAAAAGTAAACTAATTACAATAAATAAATAAATGAACACAAACTGTGTCCTTTACAAGACCGGCCTGTATGGCGCCCTAGGCGGTTGCCTAGTTCGTCTATACCTAATGCTGGCCGTGCCTATTGGCATGAGTCTTCGGGTCGTACTTGCTGTTGCAAAGGAATTTGTGATGTTATCCGAAAAAAAATCTCTTTAGTAGATCCCTGTGGTAAATGCCCCACCCCCAGGCTGTACCACTCATGAGAGAACACACCTATGGGCAGGCTCCCACTATTACCTATCTGGCAGATATCAAATGTACGTGAGGCATATCTGATGAAGCCATGGGAAAAGCAAACCAGAATCTTACTGTCAAATTCAAAATATGTCTAGAACTGTTTTAGACTGATATTTTAATGCATACTGTTTATATCCTTACAATCTAATGATGGTGTTTAAATCTTGTATTGTTTTTCAGTCTTTAATATAACTGAATGAACTCTTTTGGCACTTAAAGTGTTAACAGAATAGAACAGATGGAAGGGGCAGTCCGTACACTAAATGGCCCCACCCACTTACCCCAGGCCCACTCATGGGAGAACACACCTATGGGCAGGCTGTATCTATGGCACACCTATATTAAATGTTTGTAAACTTGTAAAATTCTCAGACCTAAACAGATCAACGCAGTGCTTGTCTGCCTCTACACAAATAAAGATCTTCTAAAGAGATTAATGGTTTCCTGAGATGTTTTCTGCTAACATCAGAAATTCCTTTGCAACAGCAAGCAAGACCTGAAGACTATTTCCAATAGGCCAATGTTTATCCCATCTATATGGTTTAGACCCCAGACAATGGACATCATCTGCTACTTACCTAAAGGTTTGGATAGTTACTGTTTTTTAATATACATAGCTAAGGGTAATCTACCCATATATCTACAGCTACTACAGCAGTGATCAATATGATGAACATAGTACAGTTGTGTAAGTAAATTTCCCATAACAGTAGATGTTTAAGTCATCACTGCTGCAGTAGCCACCCCAACTCCCTTGTTTTTTGGTGTGTTGTTTATGCCAGGATGTAAACATTTCTTTTTTTTTGTTGTTCTTCGCATTGTCATTTCAGGGCTCAGACAACTTTTCCCTGTTTGCATAAAAGTTCTGAAGGGCTTTGTAAAGTTCTTAAGGGCTTTGTGCCCAAACCTCTCTTTTTAGTCAGCTCATCTCAAGCTGACTGAAGGCTTGGGGGCATGGAATGTGCCCTGAAGCTTTGGAAGCTGTAACCCATGTAGCTAAGGTTTTGGCAGCAGTGATCATAGCAACTTCTGCTGTTATGGTAGGTTTACTTACACAACTGTACTTTCTGTCCTGACCCTCAGAACCAGAGAGAATGATTTCTACATACTTTGAGCATGCTTAAGCAGTTCATTTACTATATTGACAGAACCTAGTCCTTTAGGAAAGCTATTCAGCTATTTGTTTCTTATGTTGGTACTGAGGAAGTACAACCAGAGTCAAAACCGACTATTTCAGATGGCTGTCCTCCGGTATTGCCCATTTCTTTACTCACCATGATAAATCAGTTATTTGATAGCATATTGGAAAGGGGTGAACTCTAAAACCATTATTTTTTCTTAAACAAGAAACATCTTTATTAAATTATCATGTATGACATAGGCCATGTTACATTTATATAAATGACAGTAAACCATAATGACACAGTCTCAGTTGCAAACATATACACCGTTTTATGTGCATACTTTTACAAGGCATTTCAAATTAGATTTTGTAGATCCAGGACTGGCCTTGCTAGGACCATTCTCAAGCGGCTACTAGATCCATATCTTTCTTCCTCTTCTTACTTCCAGGCTGGATAAGTTTTGGTAATCAACCTTTATATAGCTTCAAGGCTATTGCAGCAATGGAAACAATGATCATAGTAGAGTTGTACAAGTTACACTTCCCCATAACAGTAGATGCTTGAAATCCTAACTGCTGCAGTAACTGCACCCACCCCCTAATACTGTATATAGTCTTAGTTGGGAAAATGTTTGATAGTTATCTCTTATTTGTTTACTTCAGTATGAGTATGTTGCTACTTAACTTTTAGGCAAGAAAGTCCTGAATTGGAAGATTTTCCCTCCTCAGGACTGACCAATCTGCAGTAAGAGTTTAAGTGAGGGAAGGAGCCAGAGCTTTTCGAAGCTGGCTGCTTGCTGTGCCTTGGGCAAGACACAACCCATATAGCCTAAAAGCTACTGCAGCAGTGTACTGCAACTTACACAACTGTACTTTATTGCACCTTTGAGGGTCTTTATGAAAAAACACATTCTTTTTGAGTGAACAAACGTACATCTGAAAGCAATTTCCGATAGTGTGATGTCATACCTCACCTTTGCAAGATGATCTTTGAGAGATGTTGAGAAAATACAGGCAGCAAAATAAGTACCTGCAGTAGCCTGTAACTGTGAATATAGGCTACTGCAGTAGTCCATAATTGTGAATATTGGAGAAATAGTTTAAATTAATAAATTATCACAAATGACTTTAAACCTTTAACAACCACCCATCTAAAATGAAAGATCCTCACTGAGATGCAGCTTTATTAGTTGAGTTCCATATAAAAGAAATGAAGAGAAGAGAATACAGCAGGTTAGATCTTCTTCATTGTCCATTCATAGGTTCATAGATTCATAGGAGATTACTAGGCTAATGGCTTAAGGGCATTAAGAAGTATAGCCAATATAACTCAATTTTATCCAATATATGGCCCCTAGGAGCAAGAGGGTGGCATGGATTTGGGTCTGTACATTGAGTATCCCCTGTCCATAAGGGGTATAGTACTACCCCGGGTGTGAATTTGTGATTCCCCTTCCATTGATCCAAATTACTTAATGTGAATAAAAAAACTGTACCAAAGAAGGGGCAATCTCTGAGATGCATATCTGTTTCTCTAGCATACTTTGTTGGAGACACTGGCAAAATATAGATCCCTAGATCAGGTGACCCTCGTGAGATTTGACTTGCGGATGTGTAGCAGCTCCATCAAGGCTGGATTTTTGAGCGACTTGTAGGCCAGGCATAGTCGGTAGGAGACAGACTAAAGGGAAAGGGCTTTTAGTGTATCTGCATAGTTCATATTGTTTACACCCTGTATTTTCTTTGTGAGGAACCTCTGAGGTTGCTCCGGCTGCTGTAAGTGCCTAGTCAAGTACATGCCAAATGGGGCATTTTTCTGCATTATTGGTCTAGTGAGGGCTGAATACAGTGGGACTATAATTTCCTTGAATCTGGATGCTGTATCTTTACGTATAAGTTGTGGCACGTAAAATGGCTTTCTCGCCACTGTGAGCACATGGCAGTCAAAGTTCAGTCTACTATCTATCTGTGTAACTAGATCTGTCACCTCTGAGTCTACTCTTAGGGCTGTGCTATTGATGTTGTAATTTTCAGTGGCATTTGACTTACCAAAGGGTAGGATAATGCATTTTTCATGTTTAGTTTTAGGCCATGGTTCTGGCACCAATCATTTGTCTGATTTAGACCCTCCTGAAGGATATATACATCATTAGGGGATTCAGTGATTGTCCCTAGCTTGCAGTTGTCAACAAATTTTGTCATCAAGAGGCCTTCCACCTTGGTCTTGACTTCAGAGAAGTATATACCGAACAAGAGTGCTTCCAGCATTGAGCCCTGTGAAAACTAGAGTAACTAGTTTCTTGCAAGATCTGGATTCACCCACTTTTAACCATGTGTGTCCTGTCTGTGAAATGCAGAAAAGGGTGAACTAAGTGATAAAGTGGAGTATAACAAAATAATCCAAGTAGTAAGAGAAAAAAAACAAACTCCACAACATTGAATAAATTTAATGAGAATAAAACAAAGCTTTCAGGCAATAAGTCCTTCTTCAGTGTTCACAAAATTTCACAAGAACAATGGTCCTTTTGTATACAATAAAAACCTCATCATATGACACAGCACAAACCTATCACAAAACATCAATTAAGTAAAGTATCAATTAAGAAACTTTTTAAAATTTAAAACAACATCATGTAAAAAATGTACATTAATGATAACAGTGATAATATAACATCCCTAACTTTCTATCGTACTTGTTGTTCCTTAGTTTTTAGTACTGGTTTCAGTGTTACTTGCTTATTTAAAACAGAGCCTGTAAATGAATAATCCACTCACACTCTTTTGTATCCAATTTATTAACCAAATCACCTCATCTAATATTTGGGGGCTCGAAAGGAAAACTGGTGAGAATCATTAGTTTCCTGTATATGTTGGGCCAAGGAATTTGTGAGAGCCCTTCTATGTATATCTGATTTTAGTGTAAACAGTTTGGCATCTGTTATTAAGAGCAAAATTCTTATAACACAAACGCTTCAAGTTACCACAATTCCTATATGTGAAAAGAGGCTTGTTAGGAAGCCATTTCTCATGGCCAGGTATGGCCTTTAGAATGTGCCAGTTATTCCTAATAACTTTTCTTTGTTGTAATTGTTCTTGCTGTTCTAGTATTACTCAATCCATTGAGTTTGTACAACCTATAAATGGAAAGAAATTTATATTTTATTGTATAGCTACTTGTAATACTTCCTATGTCATTTATTTGGCTACATGTCAGCAATGTTCATGTTTTTACGTTGGGAAATCTACAAGACGGTCACGTGATAGAATTATAGAGCATAGATCAGATGTATGTAGAAGGGTTCTCATGATTTCCTTGGCCCAACATATACAGGAAACTAAAGATTCTCACCAGTTTTCCTTTCGAATTATGGATATCCTATCCCCAAATATTGGACAAGGTGATTTGGTTAATAAATTGGATACAAAAGAGTATGAGTGGATTATTCGTTTACAGACTGACGTTTATCCTGGTTTAAATAACCAAGTAACACTGAAACCAGTACTAAAAACTAAAGAACAAGTACGATAGAAAGTTAGGGATGTTATATTACTACTGTTATCATTAATGTACATTTTTTACATGATGTTGCTTTAAATTTTAAAAAGTTTCTTAATTCATTCTTTTTTCATTGATATTTTGTGATAGGTTTGTGCTGTGTCATATGATGAGGTTTTTATTGTCTAAAAGGACCATTGTTTGTATGAAATTTTTTGAACACTGAAGAAGGACTTATTGCCTGAAAACTTTGTTTTATTCTCATTAAATTTATTCAACGTTGTGGAGTTTGTTTTTTTCTCTTACTACTTGTCTTGTCTGTGAGCCAATTTGCTATCCATCTGTTTATGTAGGGATTTATGTCTAGATTTGTGAGTTTATTTATAATACCTGAGTGAGGAATTGTGCCAAATGCCTTGGCCAGGTCGAGGTAAGCGGTAGGTGCAGCAGTTAATGTTGTTGCCTCCCAGCAAGAGGTTCTCTGGTTTGATTCTCGGCTGGGGTGCCTTCTGTCCAGGGTCTCCATGTCATTCCTGCTTTCACATGAGTTTCCTCCGGGTGCTCCGGTTTCCTCCCTCATTCCAGAGACATGCGTCTGGAGAGTTTCTCCCCGGGCCTCCACTGAAAATAAGCTCTGTCCTAGTTGGACTTTCCAAGTCAATGAATGTTAAAAAAATAAATAAATGATCTGTTTTACTCTCATCCATGGCTTAACTAACTTTCTCAAAGAAATCAATCAGATTCAGTAGGCATGACTTGCCCTTAACAAGGCCAAATTGGGTTGGGTATAGTGTTTAGAGGTTTCCTATGTCATTATTTATCAGGTCTATGATTATTCTTTCCATGGCATTACATATAAGACTAGTCAAACTTATGGGTCTGTAATTTCCCAGGTCAGTAGGTGGTCCCCCTTTATGCACAGGGATGATTGTTGCTGTCCTCCACTCTATCAAGACAAATCCAGTCCAGAGACTGTAGTTAAACAGAGATCCTAATAGGCATGATTAGTTCTGATTTAAGCTGTTTAAGAGGCAACCTAGTATATTGTCCTGCCATATTGAAGCCATGCTTTTAACTTTAGAGAGAGAGCGCAGTGGCAACCTGTTGTTTGGTGATAATTGGCGATGGAGTTGTAAACAGTATTTCTTGGGAGAGAACTGGGAGTGATGGGGAGGTGAAACTTGAGGTGAATTTGTTGGCCAGCAGATTTTCTATATCTTCCGACTGAGTATAGGCGATGCCATTCTGAATTTGTTGTCCAGCAGATTTGCTGTATCTTCTGGCTGGGTATAGGTGATGCCATCTTCAATGAATTATTCACATTGTTAGGTGTTACCTTTAAAATTGCAGATGTAACTAAAAAATGCCTTATGGTTATCCTTAACGTTGGAGGCTATTTTTACCTCAAAGTCTGCTTTGCGACTTGACTAGTTCCTTGAGTCACTCGTTTAGACTAATGAGGGACTTTTTGCTGTGTTGTGCACATTCCCTCTTACTTCTCAACAGGATTTTCTTTCTTTTGTTTTGCAGCCTATTAATACCAGTGGTCCACCAGGTTGTATTTTTGTGATTTGACCTGGGTTTATTTCGGTCTGGTACTGCTGTTTCTATGCAGTTGTTTATATGGTCATACAGGGCTTTTGTGTACACCTCTGCATAGATTTATGTGTTTTCTGGATTTGAGGGAGTTTGTAAACTAGCTATGCCATCCCTTCATAGGGAGTAATTTACCTTAGAGAAGTTCTTAATGTTTTTGGGGTTGGTAGGGAACTAGTTTTATGTTTTTTCAAGGGAGACCACTTTGTGATCAGATCCTACTAGTGAGGACATCACACTGGGGGGGGGGGGGGGGCGCAGCACTCCCCATATTTGTGAGATATGTGTTTCCTTAGTGGGAGTACTACATCTGCTGCAGGGAATTTGAATTTACAAAGTCAAGAAATCTTTGGGCCTGCATGTTAGTGGTGGTATACACTTCCCAGTGAATGGAAGGGTAATTCAAATCACCCATGAGTATGGTGTTGGGCTGGATATTGAGTGATTCTAGTAACTTCAGGTATGATGTATGGGTTTTCCGGTTCATGGCTGGGGACCTGTAGCTAGCAAGAATATGGTAATGGATTTTTCCTATGGTTAGTTGGGCATGGAGTATCTCAAATTTGTCATATTGTTTGACCATCCGTGGGGTGTGGTTATTCTTTATGTAGGTAAATACACCTCCGCCTTTTGCTCTTTCATGTTCAGTAGGTGGTCAGAATGTAAGAAAGGCATTTATAACCATGTTTGCATTAACTGCAAGGATGTCAGCATTCTCCAGGATGAGGAGAGCTTCCAGGGAGTGCAGTTTCTTGCTAAGGCTTCTAACATTGAGCAGTAACACCTTTAGCTTATCCTGAGTAGCTTTTGTTATGTTGGAAGGTTTGTCTGTTTGGCAGCGCCTAAAACAGGCTCTGTAAGGGTGGAAAATGTTTTGGCCAATATCCACAAGCCTAGAGGTACCTGATGACAAAACAGCATGGTCTGTCAACCATATCCTACCAGGTTGTCAAGTATTGGACCCTTTTGGAATGACACCAGTAGGTAAGCCAATTGTTAAAGTCAATCATTTTCTGCTGGTATTGTGCCTTCATCCTTGGAGATGATAGAATGCTGTTCAGTGCTAGGCTCATGCCTGCCTGTGACACACATTGTGAGAGCTTAGTAATGTCTCGTCTCTCTTCATATAGTCCAAGGAGGTAAATCTCACCTTGACTGTAACCTTCCCCTTATCCAGTCTGGTAAGAGGGATATCGGTGTGTGTCACAATGGAGTTTCCTATAACCAGACTATTAGGTTGTGGAGTGTTTTGCCTTATGGGCTTGGTAGCTGAGATGCAGTGAGATGTGGCTTTATGTGTTGTGATGTGAATTTTCTTGTTTGTGTACATGAACAGTTTCTGATGACTGCGCCTATGAGGCCTTTGAGATTTAGGTAAGTTGCATGTGAGTGCCTCCACATATGTGAGCCTGTGTGTATGGCCCTTTGCAGGTACAGTGAGTGATGTGTGTGAGTCGCTGACCGTCTTTTTGTTGCTTTTTGTGTCTTTTGTGTCTGTATGTGAGAGTGTAGCCTCCAATGTCAGTGTGTAACTACATCTCTCACATACTGCATTTGTCTGTTCGAGAACTAAGTGGCTGTCCATGTACATAAGACAATTGTTACATTGCCTCAGGATGTCCATGTCCACCAAGCTGGATGCAGAGAGAGGAAAGTGCCCATCCACAGTTGTAGGTCCTAATGTGTACTTGAAAGGATAGGAGCGGGTGATGTTTGTAACTGGGTGAAGGAAGGGTGCTTACTTGATGTAATCTGCAGCTAACCTAACCAGGGATTCTGCCCAGTGCCAAATTAGATGCTCTTTGAGCAGCAATAGTCCTGGGTGCTATAATAAGGTGACTATCCCAGTAAGCTATCACAGTATAATGAAAATGAGCAATGTTTCCAGATGTTTGCATCAGTACAGGGCACTTAGCACTGTGCAAATGTGCTGAATTTATACCAGCACTGGAAATACAGAAAACTGACTACTGAGCTCTCTGGCCAATAAAATGACTGCACTTAGAGCCCTTTTGTATGCTTCCCAACTCAGATCGGGTAAACATGAATAATTACAGTCCTCCTGATGTAAAAGCACAGCAAAAGTGTGTCTGGAGTGAAATGCTGTCACAAACAAACAAACTTAAAGATTTATGTACAGCAGTGTACTTTAAACAGCTGATAAAAATGTGATTATTCAGTAAAAGTACTTCACTATGTAGAAATGAACCAAGAGCCACTCAGGTATGCAAAATTTATAAAGGCACTAGAAATAAGGTAAGCTGATTAATAAGCCTTCCAGCCAATAAAATAACTACATGCTGTATTCTTTAGTGTGTTTCCCCAACCTGTACAAAGCAGGCTACAACCCATTGCCACTAGATGGAAAAATCCACTGCCTCTTGATGTAAAATTGCAGACAACAGCTTGCTAGACTGTAAAAATACAGTGCTTTATTAAACAGCTGGCTAGATAATGAATTCAGAGCAAGTAAATTAGTAGAACAGACAGTTATTGGCAAAATGCACTTCGTTTTTAAAATAAACACAAGGAAAAGCAAGTAAATAATGTAAGGTATAAGAGTGTAGAAAGGGAGGAGCTTATGAAGCTCAATTTGCAGTAAGGGTGGGCAGCTTAAAATCACCAAATAACCAGCAGGGTTTCACGAGCAGTGAAAACAAAATGTTGCAAGTAAAACAGAAAGCAGCTCTATCAGTTTAAGCAACTCACAGATGAAAAATATAGATTTATTTTTCTCACCAAGCAGGGAGTCACCAACAGTGTTTGTAGTTTTTGCAGGCCTTGAGTCTTATCAGAAGAGACAAAGACCCAGAAATTCACTGTGTATTTAAGTATCACTCAAGAAACAAATTGATCAGTGAAAAAACATATGCAATGTGCAGCCTAAATAATTTGTCTATCTGCTACATAGAACAAAAACACCAGACCAAGAGTGCTTGCAGTTTTTGCAGGCTTGAGACTTACCAGAAAAGACAAAGACTCAGAAATTCTCTATGTATTTAACTTTCACTCAAGAAACAAATTAACCAGTTTAAATGTCTATCTGACACACAGAACAAAATCACCAGGCCAAGCAGATTTCTTAAAACAGAAAACAAAATGGAGCAGGTAAAACACAAAGCAGCTCTATTAGTTTAAGCAATTCACAGACAAAAAATGCCAACAGTGCTTGTAGTTTTTGCAGGAGAGTTGGGATTGTAGTAGTACAAGATTATGGAAATCTTATAGCAGAGTATGTTATTGCAATGGCTTTTAAAAGAAGCAGAGACTAAAAACCCAGTCTTTCAAGAAGTGTAACATTTCTGTATGACCATAGAGCAAGAAAAAAATGCTGGAGTGCTCAAGAAATGCAAGGATCAAAATACAGTTTCTGTAGACGATAAGTTTGATCTTAAAGTGGTCAGGGTTAATAAATTTGTGGGTGGGACATTACAAAAGAGGGTAGTGAGAACAAAGATAAAATAATTAAAAAGCTACTACATGTAGACATTTTGCTTTAACAGATGCAATATTCTGCAAAATGCATTTGCTCCTTTTCATATGTTGTAACTGCTGAAAACACCTGGGATGAAAACAAGTGTTGATTTTAATAACACAGACTATTTTTTAGTATTAACAGTTGATATGTCCTTCCTTAATCACTGTTACAATATTCCATATGATAGGGATATTCTGCCAAGGATAGCCTTACGTCTGAAGTCAAAAAAGTTATGATTGGAGATGTCTGCTGTCCAGCTTGTGGCAGATGTCCTCATAGTATCTGATCAGGAATATGAGGAAAGTTCAGTTCTGATGCCTACTCGCTTTGTTACAAACCTTGTTAGAGGCTGAAATGGAGGATGCCATTCACAGTCTTCTGATGCTGAGCCGACATCCACTATGAATAAGAAGGGGGAACTGGAGCTGGTAATTTCTGAAGGGCCTTGGGGAAATCCCAGATACTTGTCAGGGCAGAAATACCTGGTTCCTTTATAGAGGTAAGACAGGGTTCAGAACCTCCTTTGTTTGTTAAGCCTGAGATTCCTGTAAAAAATGAATCAGAAAACTAGGCATGTGACTCCTTGTGACAAAGATCCCCATAAGGAGCGGCAAGCCTTCACCTAAGGTCTTTTCAAAGCCCTTTTGGCTTTAACATTTCCACAGAGAATGTCAGTACCTTCTCCTGTTGATTGCTTTTTTTCTTTCACTCCCTCTAAAAGACCTCTAGATTCTGATTCATCGGATGAGGATTTGGATTTTGGGGAGGAATCTCTGGCTTATTCCTCCCAGATTCACTCTTCTGTGGCTTTGGAGTCTGATGAAAAGGTACTCCCCAGTTTAAGAGCTTTCTTTTGGGAACACCGTTATTAACATGATGGAGCATTCTCTTTGGGAAAGTTCTCAGATGTCTGACATCCAGAACAGATATCATGATCTCTTACAGATGGATTCTTCAGTACCTTCTGTAGTTCCTCCTTTTTTGGAAGCTCTTCTAGACACTTTTACATCTGCTTCCCAATTCCCTGAATCTCGGTCTCCTGCTCCTACAAACAAACAGGTCCTTTGAGGTTCCTGATGCTCAGGCCAGTATGTGATTTCATTCTCAACTGACAACTCAGATAAACTGCTTACCTCTTCCAAGCTCTTACCTTCTGACATACATAGTAGAGCTATAGATAGGTATGGTAAGGAGGTGTATACCTCTGGTACTGTAGCTTTCTGGGCCATCAGTTACTAGACACATACGACTAGGTATGTGCTTGTTGCTGCCGCCAAATTTCGAGGTGTGCTGGCTAACGCACCTAACTCTGATTCTAAGACTTTTGTCACTTTCTTCCTTGGATTCTGCTTTCCAAGTAGCTCATCATTCAATCAAATGCAGTTATAATACTGCTAGTGCTTCCTCTAGGGTGGTTGTCTGAGTTGGTCATTCGGAGATATTCCTGGTTTGGGATACAATCTCTCCCTGATTAAATGAAATCAAAGTTTTTAAACTCTCATTTAGATACCCATACCTTTTTGGTTCTGCTGAGCTTTTTAAAACTCTGCAAGATAAAGGGAAAGATGTTCTTCATGTTTCATTGTTGCAGTCATCACACTTGGGTTATCCGCCTGCAGGTAGCCCTCAGTCGGCCAGAATACCAGAGTCTTGGGATTTCTGCGTCGGATGCTGTCGCTTCTTTCATGACGTCAGGTCGTCAGGGGTATAAAGCATGCAGACAACGCCATTACATCAGCTTTTCTTGCCGAGCGGAGCCAGAAGCAGTTTGCAAGTGCCGGTTGACCGCCTCTTGAAATTTTCAATGTGAAGTTGTTCTATCTCTCTGTTTTGTTCTTACACGTGGGTCAGAGCCGATCCCTCAGCTCCGAATCGGCCGCTTTTCAAGCTCAGACTCTCAGAGAAGCTCGAGACCTAGTGTATATCCCATGATGCTCTATTGTACATCCCCAGATCTAGTTTGCCGCTGCAACGTATCAACAGCTCGTCGGAGTTAGCTCGGGCCAGTGAATTTAAATTTCTAGTTATAACTTCTTTTTTCTCAAAAGAGAGTGTTTAATAGTATAGTGTTAGGATTCTGGTTAGTTAGATTCCTTTTCTTCAGGTCTTTGGCCTTTCTTTGGGCGTGACAGGGCTCTGTCAGCCATTTTGTGTGTGTTGTTTGATATATATATATATATATATATTTCAAAAAAAAGGGGTAAAAACAGAAACTGATCTCTCCACGATACAACAAAATGTAAAATCACTTTTCAGCCAAATAGTCCAGTAGAAATAGTAGCGTTATGTTAAAATAAACTTTTTATTTAACGAAACAAGTGGGTTGATAAGCGCTTTCGCGTGGATACAACCACGCTTCTTCAGATAACAATTTCTCCCACTAACTTAGTTTAAATAGCAAGACAATTAGCTTAAAGCTTAATTTAATTAATCAATTCAATCAACATTTAAAGAAATAAAGTTCAAAACAAGTTCAAAACACATTGACAGTACTATAATATAGTAAAGGCATATATTCAAAAACTTATATTGATTGTATAAATCCACCGTTTTTTTCTCTTACAAGTTAAATTATAATATATATAAAAAATTCTTATATATATATAATTTAGTTAATAAAACATTCAACATCTTGTAATATAGACTTAAAACCAAAAATAAAACTAAAACAGCATTTCCTAAATGTTAAAGCTGAGCGCTTACTGAAACTACATATCAAAACTTTATGGATGTGCAACAAAGCAGCTATAACAGAAAATATAGCAATATAATATATTCATTATTGTTCGTTACGAACAAAATTACATTCAACTAAATGCAGAGAATGTTAAAGGCTTTATCACCAATAAATTTGTAGGATTGTGAAATGGTAGAACACAGGTTTCAATATCTACCGTTAATAAATAGAGTTACTATACTAACTAAGTACTAGTCAAGCGGTCAAAAATTATAGAACATTCATTAGATATTAAAAATATAAAAATGTATATGGAAGCTGTTAATAATTTTACTATGCATAAAAATAACTATTTTGAAATGTATGAATACATGAAAGTTATATTAAATATATTGTATAGTTATATCTATTAGAATAAATATTACTATAGAACTGTATCAAAATATTTAAATGTTTAATTAAACCAACTTCTAAAAGTTATTAATTTAAAATTCTATAGAAATAATACATAACATATAAGTAATATAATAAATTTATCAATTGCTTAAACAATATAAGGGACTAATATTTATATTTATATTACAGAGTCTCTTAGAAGTAAAGCATAAAATTGGTTAACTGATAAATAATTTATATAGTATTTGATAATTTAATAGAATAATATAAGTTAAATGTTAAACTAAGAAATAAAATTTTTTTAAAATAAGACATCTACTGGATGTAAAAGTTTAAAACTTGGCTGAAATTAGGACTTGGCTGAAATTAGAAACTTTTTTAAAATTGATGTATGGGAGATTGTAATAAACTAATAAATATATATAAAAAATACATAAAAATATGTGGAAAATATATATCTTTATATGACTATTAATATAAAGTAAGGAATCTCGGGATTTTCAATGACATCTTATCAACGTTTCCTATTATTCAAAATAGGTTTGATGGATACAGAGGTGTTTAAGCCTGGATAGTTATGGGCATTAAACCTTAAAATCCATTTCAGTTCAGCTAATGCTAGATTGTTAATGGCATCACTACCCCTCGGATTTAATGCTATTGCTTCTAGCACTCTAAAACAAAATGCATGATCTTGATGCTTTTGTATGTGCTGGGCTAAAGCATTAGTGTCTGAACATCTCCTAATTTCATATAGATGGTCATAAATTCGATCTGTTAATTTCCTTTTAGTGAGACCAATGTAAAAAGCAGTACATTTAGTACAAGTAGCCAAATACACTAAATTTTTTGTAAAACAAGTAGCAGAAGTATTAAAATAAAAAGTAAAATTCAAGGTAGGATGAGTGTAAGATAGAGCAGAGCAGATGTAGTTACATCTATTACATTTTCCGCAAGGAACAGTTCCTGTATTTCCAGTAAGATTTTTGGACATAATAAAATGGTCCTTACATAAAATCTGTTTTAAATTCAGACAATTTTTGTAAAGGAAACTAGGATAGTTCCCTACTAAGCTAGCTACTGATGCATCGGTCATGAGTATATTCCAATTCTTACATATAATGTGTTCTAAACATTTCACATCACTTGTATATTTAGTGATGTAAGGAACTTTCATAACTTTATTTCTTAGCTTTGGATTAGGTAAAATGAACTTCTTAGCTGCTTGAGTGTCTATTGCTAAAGGACTCAGAACACTATCTTTAATGGTTTTAATTAAATCACTATTGTAGCCTCTATTCAAAAAAAGTGTTTCTAGTCTTTCAGTTTCTAACTTCAATGATTCATCATTCTGACATAACCTAGTTAACCTAATAAACTGGCTTTTGATAATGCCAGGAAACGTATGTCTAGGGTGCATACTGTCATATTTAAGTAATGTATTAGTCCAGGTGGATTTCCTAAATAAGGACGAAGTAACTGTACCTTGTTCATTGAGCATTAAAGAAACATCAAGAAAATGAACACATTTATTGGAAGCTTCCATCGTAAACTTTAGAAATGTTGTAGTGGACTCTAAAAACTCCAAAAATTGCTTGAAATCTCTTAAGGTACCTTGCCATATTAAAAGAACATCATCTACGAAACGCTTGTAGAATTTGATGTTTTCAAACTTAGAATGACTAAATAAAAACTCCTTTTCCCAGTTTAAGACCACCAGATTTGCGTACGTATTTGCACAGGGGGTGCCCATGGCTACCCCCCATGTCTGTAAATACGTTTTATCATTAAACATAAACAAATTATTGTTTAATACCAAATCCAGTAATTGACAAATTAAAATTATCTTGTCTCCAGAAAATGTAGTATCTCTAACTAACAATTCTCTAATGGCTTCCAGCCCTGTGTCATTGGGAATGGAAGTAAATAAATTTTTTACATCAAGTGTTATTAAGAAGTATTCATTATTTGTAACATCAAGAGTCAAATCAGCCATACTCTCCAAAAGTTGGTAAGTATCTCTCAAGATGGACGGGACTGCATTTACTACAGGTCTAAGAAACTTTTCAATAACAGTAGATACCGTTGCAGTAACCCAATTACTACCTGACTCTATGGGCCTAAGAGGTATAGGGGTTACATTTTTATGAATTTTCGGTAGCCCTTTTATTACTGGTATAGTTGGAAATTCTATATACAAATAGTTATATAATTCAGGAGAGATCTGCCTGCACATAAGTAAATCATGCAGTGTCTCATGTACAGCTGTTACAGTACTATTAACTTCCTTCGCAGAAATCATTTTATATGTAGCCATATCTGATAACATATTTAACATCAGTGAATTATAATCTGTGGTGTTTAATATAATGGTTCCCCCACCTTTATCTGCGGGTCTAAAGGTTAAATCAGTTAACTTTTTCAACTTATTAAGAGATTTGACTTCATTTGATGTTAAATTAACATAAGCTATCCTTTTAGTATGATTAGAAAATAAGTGATAAAAATCTTTTTCACAAGCTTTTAAGAAACACTCTAAATTAAATGACAATGCAGGTGAAAGGTTACTTTTGCGTTTCAAAAGCATGGGATCACTTTCTATAGCTCTATTATCTGATATAACAGTCGTACTTTTAAAAAATAATTTCAAAGCAACATTTCTGCAAAAAAGTCGTAAATCACATAAATTATCAGTTAGGTTACTACATTGTGCAGGAATAAAGTTTAAGCCCTTATTAATTAGGCTTATATCAGATGGGTCCAAAACATAAGAAGACAAATTAACAAACAAGTCAGTCACATTCTCTGCTTTCTCGTGGTTCCGTACCTCTCTCCGGATATCTTCCGCTTCCTCGGTCCTCTGCTTTGCGAGCGACCTCTGCCCTGAAATTGCTGCTTTATCGGGTATATATATATATATATATATATATATATATATATATATATGTATATACAGTTAGAGTGGTAGTTGCTATATATACCTTAGCTAATAGTAGTTGTTTGTTAGACTTTTAAAACTCTATACTTAGCGTGATTTAGTAGACTGTTAAGATATATACATTTATACATATCTTTAACTATATCATAGTGTGTGTTGTTATTGTTAAACCATGTCTGAAAAACAAAAATAAGGGTTTAAAAGGTGCGAGTGTGGTCAGAAAATGTCTGTTACAATCACTCTACCTTCGTCTACTGCTTAGGCTCACTACACCTACAAGAGGTGTCCTCTATCTGCCATTCCTTTAATGCCAGGGTCCTCCTGAAAAGGTGCAGGAAATTGGTGGATAGAGGACTCCTAAAACCTGAATTTCAGGCTTCTTTAGATAAGGCTGACACCTCTTCCAAGGCTTCGAAGGGGACAAAGTCTTCCAAAGGATCCTCGGAGCCCAAGTCATCAGCTCCGAGTTCCTCAAGCATGGTCCGTGAATCGGCTCCACAGTCCTTGGAGCCGCATATCGAGTCCTTGCCTCGGGGTCCAGTTGTGGAACCGATATTGGAGACCCCTCAGTCTCCAATTCTTCAATCGGTTCCATCTTCAGCCCCTTCGACCCATCCCTCGACTCATTCTTCCAGGCTTTCCGATGTGGATCTGGACCAAGTGGTTAAGAGGCTCTTAGAGAACCCAGCCCTGGCCAAAATGCTATCTGCTTCGAGCCACTCGGCTTCGAAGCCTGAAATGCCCCCCTTGGCTTCTCCACCTCCTCCTCCGAAGCCAATCGAGCGTTCAGAGCCGGGTCAGATGGAACCAATATTGGCAGAATCCATGGAGCCGAGGTTTGATCCTCCTCCCTCGGCTCCATCGACCTTGATCTCCTCGGTTCCGACAGAGGAATCTCAGGGCCGACAGTCCCTCGCCGGCTCCGGGGTGGAGAGTCGAACCGATACTTCTGTTCCAACTCTTCCACTTGGGGCTTTGGTGCAGGTGGCCTCTGCTCTGTCCTCTGGATTGGAGCGGAGGGTCTCAGTCCGGGGAGAGCTGCCGGTCTCTTCAGAGACAACTGACTTCTCGGACCGGGATTCTGGTGCCTTCAATGCCATGAGGAAGGTCATGGCTGCCAAGACCACTACCTCCTCAGATCTGTCTTCACCTTCCCCAAAGGGGCCTCGTTCTACCTCTTCCCCGCAGATCCCCACAAAGCGTTGAGATCCAGGGCCTCAGGAATCCCCATTGGGTGACCCCTCCTCTCTGGGAACTTCACCGGACGCCCCCACCGATGAAGTCCTTAGGAAGAGATTGTGCAAGAGGAGGCACTTGGATTCCCCACAGGAATCTCTAACATCGGATACCGACTTGGAGGAATGAGAAGGATCCCCACGGTCCCCCTCAGAAGATGTCTCCTTCGCATACATATTGTAAATCTTAAGGCAGAGGGGTGATTGGCAGTCCCTTGCCCCTTCTGAGGACGAGTTGGTTCTCCTGAAGGCCTTCGGATCTCAACCATCCACCTCCTGGGTTACGCCACCCTTCGATGAGCTGATGGATCTGGTTGCTCGAAGGACGTGGGAATCCCCTGACTCAGTGGAACCGGTCCCACGGAGGCCCAATAAATTTATTACTTCCCCCACCGACAAGGCCTTTCTTACAAAAGGAGTCCCAGTTGATGCCATGGTGGTGGCGGCGGCCACCAAGAAAGAGATGTCGGAAACCTCTTCGGCTGTCCATCCTCCTAATAGAGATTCTAGAACAATGGACAGATATGGGAAACGCATATTTAGTTCTGCGGCATTTTCCATGAGGTCACTCAACTACCTGACACATTTTACCCGCCTTCAACGAGATCTCCTAAAAGAGCTGGGAGATGCTCTTCAGGGTAATACAGCTGATGCAGTCTCGGAAAAGGTGACTGCACAACTCAACACCCTCAGTTCAATAGTAAACTCATCCATGCGCCTCATTTCATATGCGGCCGATGGATTGAGTAAGGCAGCAGGCTCAGCGATAGCTCTTCAGAGGCAATCCTGGATGCTCCTTTGCTCCTTTGTGGAAGCCTTTAAATCTTCATTTGTCAATACCCCATTCGACGGGTCCGCCTTGTTCGGACCCAAAGTTAAGGAGACACTTACTAGGTGTGAACAGGAAGGGAAGACTCTGTCTGCTGTAGGGGTCCATTTTTCCACTCCAACCAGACCATACCTCAAAGGGCAACGAAGTGGAAAAATGTGGTTCCGAAAACCTCAAGGAGCTTTCCAAAACACACCTACCGATACCCCCCCTAGAGGCAGAGGAGGGGGCAGAAATGGAAGACGCCGTCCAAATGGCAGAAGCGGTCCGCAGAACCAGGGCGACAGGGACCAGTTCTCTGGTAAGCCCTATCAGCGTTCCTGAAAGGAAGCCCGGCTGTCCTACTCTGGAGGCAGTCGGGGGTCGCTTGGCTTTATACCCAGACACCTGGCTAAACATTGCAATGGACTCTTGGGTAAAAAGCGTCATTACCAGAGGTTATTACATCCCCTTTATAAATACCCCACCTATATGTACAAGGATCCCAGATGTACCACCCAGTCTGAGAAAATTAGCAGCCATAGAAATCGAAAAGCTGCTAGACAAAAGAGTCATCCAGCCAGTCCCAGCAGACCAAATAGGATCCGGAACTTACTCAAGGTTCTTTTTAGTTCCAAAGAAAACAGGGGACTGGAGGCCCATTCTAGACCTCAGCAAACCCAACACCTTCGTCAAGAAAGAAAAGTTCCAGATGGTCACGCTGCAGTCGATT
The DNA here is from genome assembly GCF_019279795.1 of Protopterus annectens. NCBI lineage: Eukaryota > Metazoa > Chordata > Ceratodontiformes > Protopteridae > Protopterus > Protopterus annectens. Next base: position 1,165,337,996 of record NC_056745.1, read on the forward strand.
CTCCCGTTCTTATCAATGGGCGATTGGATGTGCTCTATAGATCTCAAGGATGCTTACTACCACATCAGAATGGACAAATCATCCAGAGATCACTTGCGTTTCTGGCTGGGAGCCAGTCATTACCAATTCAGAGCCCTGCCTTTGGCCTCACCACAGCCCCCAGGGTGTTCACCAAATGTATGGCAGTGGTCACGGCTCATCTGAGACGGTTGGGATTCCGAGTGTTTCCATATCTGGACGACTGGCTCCTCGCCGCCACCTCCAGGCATCAACTAATCCAAACAAGAGACTACACCATAGACCTTTGTTCACAGTTGGGCATAACCCTAAACTTTGAAAAATCTGCGTTATCGCCCTTGCAGCATATTACATTTATAGGGGCAGAACTGGACACCGTCAACGCAAGGATCAGGTTGCCCCAATCAAGAATTGTAACTCTAAAAAATCAAGTATCCAGTCTCTTAGCCTGCAACAAAGCACCAGCGTCCCAGATACTACAACTCTTAGGAACCATGGCAGCCACATTGATAGCAGTCCCGTTAGGCTGCATGCACATGCGAATACTCCAGTGGTTACTCTTCGCACAATGGTCTTACCAACAACTACCCATGTCTCACGGGATCAGGTTAATCAATCTTTGCAAGAAGGATCTCAGCTGGTGGTTGAACAGCGACCAAGTGATAATGGGTCCGTCCCTTCATTCTTCCCCAACCCACAGCTACAGTGACCACGGATGCTTCCCTGACAGGGTGGGGGGGGGGGGGCTATTTCAGGGAAAGACTGTACAAGGCACTTGGTCAATCATAGAAACACACTTGCATATAAATGTCCTAGAGCTGAGAGCGGTGTTCCTAGTGTTGCAACACTTTCACGACTCTCTTCCTTCAGGCACAATTGCTATCCAGATGGACAACATGTCGGTTGTCTGGTACATCAACAAACAAGGGGGAACCAGATCATACCCTTTATGCCGGGAGGCCTTAAGGATTTGGCAATGGCCTGTATCCACCAGATGCCCGCACATCCCGGGGTCATCCAACGTGATAGGGGACAAACTAAGCAGAGCCATGCTTTTGCCCCACGAGTGGTCTCTCAAACAACAGGTAGCGGACAACATTTTCCGCAGATGGGGCCAGCCTTGCTGCGACCTGTTTGCATCTCCGATGAATGCCAAATGCAGCAGCTACTTTGCCCTTTATCCCCCACCGGGGAATGAACCCAGGGACGCGCTCGTAAATGATTGGCCCCCGGGCCTCCTATATGCCTTTCCGCCGATACCCCTAATTCCCAAATTCATGCAGAAAGCCAAAAGTCTGGGAAGGACTGTGATCTTGATAGCCCCGTCTTGGCCTCGACAGATTTGGTTTCCCTTCCTGCGGAAGTATCAACTGGAAGAACCATGGATTCTGGACCCAGTGCCGGATCTTCTGACTCATTTGTCGGGAGTTCTCCATCCCTCCCTCACTTCCCTAAAACTGACAGCGTGGCTGCTCCAATTCCCACATTAGCCATGTCACAAGATTTGTCTGCTGCGGTCCAACATATTATAGTTTCCTCTCATAAACTATCCACCAGGAAACTATGTAATAGCAAATGGAAACGGTTTGTTCACTGGGCTTCTCAACATGACACTGACCCTTATGTAGCACCTGTCCATACCATCTTAGAGTTCTTGTCTTCCTTGTTCCATGATGGCGCGGCTGCTGCCACCATTAGAGTTCAATTGGCTGCTATCTCAAACTTCCATGTAGGCTTTAACGGCTCCGACATTATGTCACACAGACTATGTAAAGCATTCTTAAAAGGAACCCACCACCTCAAGCCCACCTATTAGGCATCTTGTCTACCCCTGGAATTTGAATCTGGTTTTATCCCAACTGATGCTCGCCCCCTTTGAACCTGCTTCATCTTGCCATTTAAAGTTTTTGTCTTGGAAAACTTAATTCCTGGTAGCCATTACATCTGCATGTAGGGTCTCCGAACTTCAGGCCTTGTCTTCCAAACCCCCATACTTGATTTTTCACCCTGATAGGGTATCACTCAGGACTAATCCTACCTTTCTTCCTAAGATCGCTTCAGAAAGTAACTTAAATCAGTCCATTGAGCTCCCAACCTTCTTCAAACACCATACCAACAAACTGGAATATATGTTACACAAGCTTGATGTACATTGACAACTGAGGTTCTATCTAGATAGAACGAAGGATTTCAGACAATCAGATCAACTCTTCGTTTCTTATGCAGACAATAAGAAAGGTTTCGCAGTGTCAAAAACCACACTATCCAAATGGCTCTCTGACTGCATCAGATTAATTTATGCTTCCACGAATCAACCATTAGAAACTAACATCAAAGCCCATTCTGCACGAGCTGTTTCTACGTCATTGGCTCATGCAGCTCGCTTGCCTTTAGATACCATCTGTGCAGCTGCCACATGGTCAAAACCTCACACGTTTATTACTCATTACAAAGTGGATAGGACCTCCAGGGACAGGGCTACGTTTGGTTCCACTCTGCTCAGGAATGTTCTCCCGTGAGCCACCCAGGGTTAGGGTGCTTGGGACGCTACCCACGTGTAAGAACAAAACGGCGAGATAGAACAACTTCACATAAAGAAGTTATGTCCTTACCATAATGTTCCATGTGAGTTGTTCATCTCGCCTTTTGTTCTTACATTCCCGCCCACCTTCCCCCTCCAGTCGAGGAGATGGTTGCCTTGGAGGATTGGTTCAGTTGTCAGTCTGTTAATACATTCCTACTCTTGTTTCCTTTTACTGTTATAATTATCTAAGCAGGTAGACTCCAAAGTCTTTTTCTGTCGGTAGGCTGTCTTGGTTGCAGCACACTAGATCTGGGGATGTACAGTAGAGCATCATGGGATATACACTAGGTCTCAAGCTTCTCTGAGAGTCTGAGCTTGAAAAGCGGCTGATTCGGAGCCAAGGGATCGGCTCCGACCCACTTGTAAGAACAAAAGGCGAGATGAACAACTCACATGGAACGTTATAGTAAGGACATAACTTCTTTTTTTTCGAGTTTCAGACCTGAAGTCTTCTAAAAGATAAGTACCCCAATTGGGGATCCTTTTTTCTTGCTCTAACCGATGTCAGAAAAAATTAATAATTGTCTTGCCTGTGGAAAGCAAATACCTCACAGAGATTTTCATTCTTACTGCATCACCTGTTTAGGCCCAGACCACGACGTTCCTCGCTGTCAGTTTTGTGCCCTGTTCAACGCCCGAACTATTAGTCATCGGGCTATTTTTGTCACTAAATTTTTTTGCTTTTGTTCTCCATATTCCGAAATGACTTCGATCAGCCATCCGACTACCGATCTTCCAAAAAAGCATAAAGATAAAGACAGAGACAGACAGCATAGGTCCAAAACTGCCGACAATGCTTCCGCTAAGCTAGTCGCCAGTCTGCCGGTACTCAGTGAGGCACTTTCGCAGCCCCTGGTACCCACTTCTGCAGATTCGCAGGCCTCTACTGAGACCCATTCGGAGTCTGGTATGTCGAGAGATGCTTCTTCAACTATGGAACCTGAAGATGTCTGTACCTTGGATGGGGCCAGAGCCGCTGTGCAGGTACCGGCTTCTTAGGGTGTATTCAGGCCTTCCAGTGTTCATATTAAACCGACTACTTTGTTTCAAACCAAAAATACCGAATTTCTCAGGTCCAGAGTTTGCACTACGCCTAGGAAACTAATGACTAAAGCGCATTCTCAGGCCCCCATGCCACAGAAACAAATGCTTAGAATGGCTGAAGACCTTATTACCTTAATTAGGGGAAGCCAGCCTTCCCCCTCCAAAAGACTGAGAATGGATTTTCCTTCTGATTCTTCAGATTATGAATCCGATGACTCTGATCCTTCTGATTACCAGGCCATACCTTTATCTACATATGAGGATTCTGATGCAGAGGATTCCATTCCCTCTGCTTCCCCACCAGAGGATTTTTCTTTCGGTGAAACCCTGCATACTCTCAGAGAGCATTTCCGCTGGGACTGCCAGGACTACCCACGGTCCAAAAAGAGACTCGGGAAATTTTTAAACTTGCCTCAGCACAGGCCTCTAGCTATCCCTCCTGTTCTGGAAATTGTAGATGATGTCTTCATGGAATCCTGTCTTACCCCTGATACTTTGCCACCAGCTCACAGGAAACCTGACAGGTACTACCGAACACCTGACTCTTACAAATTCCTATTTAAGAATCCTACTGCAGACCCAGAGACCATTTCCCAGGGACCTAAAGGCATTAAGGCTACTACAGCCAAAAACCCTACCCCTTCGGACAGGGATTCTAGGGCTTTAGACAGATGGGGTAAGAAGGTATATACCTCTGCTACTCTTGCCATCAGGGCTTTAAATTGCCAGTTTCACATGTTAAAGTATCAGCAACATATCATGGAACTAATTAAACAAAAAATGATGTTGATTCCTGATTGTGCAGAGCATAAAGATTTACAAGAGTTAAGGCATTCTGCTAACCAAGTTGGAAAACATACTTTGCAATGTGGTTTTGATGCCTTGGAAGCATCTTGCAGGGCTGCTGTCACTGGATCTGTTCTTAGAAGGCATGCTTGGCTTAAGGAACAAATCTTGCCAGACCATGTCAAAGCAAAATTACTAGATGCTCCATTAATCCATGAATGTCTGTTTGGCACTGAATCAGAAGTCCTCAAAAAGATGTAGGAAAAAGCTAAATCTAAACATTTCCTACAAGTACAGCCACCTAGATTCAGTAGACATTGGTCTTCTAAAAACTGGTCTTTTCCAGTCCCTCCCAGACCTTCTCAGTCCAAACCAAGGGGCAGCAGTCCACCAAGACTACAGTCTCTGGGTATGCACAGATCTAAACAATGGAGTGCTCTCACCTCAAAAACAGAGAGTAGTAAGCCACCATCCTATGGGAAAAGTTCACAATGACTTGTCCTTCATCCTTCCAAGCCTTGCCCAAGTACTTGCACCCTTAGGAGGAAAACTAGCCATGCACACAAAAAACTGGGAGTACATTATCCAGGACAGATGGGTCTTGAACATTGTATCCCAAGGGTACAGATTCTACTTCCACTCACTGCCAACCCCAAGCGGATGGCCAGACCTCCCCACAAACCAGTGGGCAGATGGCCAAAAGCAAGTACTTTCTGTACTTAGTATCAAGGCTATTCAACCTGTCCCAGCAGGGCTAAGGCTACAAGGTTTTTACTCCAAACTGTTTATGGTACCCAGAAAAGCAAACTCTTGGCACCCTGTCCTGGATCTATCTATTCTCAACACCTTCCTGGTGGTACCAAGATTCAAAATGCTTACTCTCCAACAGCTGCTTCCTGTGCTAGCCAAGGACTCCTGGCTAGCCACCATAGACTTAAAAGAAGCTTATCTGCACATCCCCATAAGAGAATCTTGCAGGAAATATATATGTTTCAGAGCAGGCTTTATGCACTATCAGATGTTCTTAGTGTTTCCCTGTTGCAGTCATTACACTTGGGTTATCTGCTTGCAAGTAGTCCTCAGTCAGCCTGATTATCAAAGCCTTGGGTCCTGCGTCGGTTACGGTCTCATCTTCCATGATGTCAGGTAGTCAGGGGTATAAAGCATTCAGCCGACATTATTTTTATCAGTCTTTCTTGCCGTGCGGTGCTCGAAGCAGAAGCAGTTCACAAGTGCTGGTCAGCCGACACCTGAATTTTTCATTTGCGAATTTCAGGTCCGAAGTCTTCAACTAAGCTACGTACCCCATTTGGGAATCCTTTTTCTTGCTCTAAAGCGATGTCAGTAAAAGTTAACAATTGCATTTCTTGTGGAAAGCAAATACCTCATAAAGATTTTCATTTGTACTGCATTCCTTGCTTAGGCCCAGACCACGACGTACCTCGCTGTCGGTTTTGTGCCTTATTCAAACCTCCAACTAATTATCGTCGGTTCATTTTTGCATCTAAATATTTTGGTACTCGGTTCACTTATCCAGAAATGGCTTCTGTAAGCCACCCGAATACCGACATTCCGAAAAAACGCAAAGATAAAGACAGAGACACAGACCGCATAGGTCCAAAGCTGCTGACAACGCTTCTCCTAAGCTAGTCGCCAGTTTGCCGGTACTCAGTGAAGCGCTTTCGCAGCCCGATACCCTCTACTTCAGATTTGCAGGTCTCTACTGAGACCCATTCAGAGTCCAGTATGTCGCGAGATGCTTCTTCAACTGTGGAACCTGCAGATATCTCTACCTTGGATGGGTCCGGAGCCGCTATGCAGGCATCTGCTTCTGAAGGTGTATTCAGGCTTTACTGACTTGCATATTAAACCGATGCCATCTTCTTCTTCAAGGCCTAAAACTCGATCCATGCCTAGAAAACCAATGCCCAAACCGCATGGTCAGGCCCCTATGCCTAAAAAACAAATGATAAGAATGGCTGAAGACCTTATTACTCTAATCAGGGGAAGCCACCCTTCTCCCCCTAAGAGACCTAGAACTGATTTTCCTTCTGATTCTTCTGATCAGGATTCTGAAAAATATGTTTTCTCTGATGACCAGGAGTTTCCCTTCTCTACCTATTAGGATTCTGATGCAGTGGACTCCATTCCCTCTGCTTCCCCTCCAGAGGATTTCTCTTTTGGTGAAACCTTGCATACTCTTAGGGAGCATTTCCACTGGAAGGCCAGGATTACTCTTACTCAAAAAAGAGGGTTAGGGAATTCTTGCTCCTACCTCAACACAGGTCTTTAGCTATCTCTGCTGTACTGGACATTGTAGATGATGCCTTCTCGGAATCTAGCCTGGCCCCTGACTCTTTACCTCCGGCTCCCAGAAAACCTTTCAGGTATTACAGGGTACTTGACTCTCACAAGTTCCTCTTTAAGAATCCTACTGCGGATCCTGAGACCATTTCACAGGGACCCAAAAGGCATTAAGTTTACTACTGCCAAAAACCCTACCCCCTCTGATAGAGATTTCAGGGCCCTGAACAGATGGGGTAAGAAGGTATACACTTCTGCAACCTTGGCCATTAGGGCCTTAAACTGCCAGTTTCATGTGTATCAGCAGCATATTATTGGATTGCTTAAACAGAAAATTATGTTGATTCCTGACTGTGCTGAAAATAAAGAATTACATGATTTAATGCATTCTGCTGAACAAGTTGGAAAACATACTTTGCAATGTGGTTTTGATTCATTAGAGGCATCTTGCAGGGCTGCTGTCACTGGGTCTGTACTTAGAAGGCATGCTTGGCTTAAGGAGCAGTCTTTGCCAGATCATGTTATAGCTAAATTACTGGATGCTCCCTTAAACCAAGACTGCCTCTTTGGCAACAAAGCATAAGAAGTACTTAAAAGATGGAGGAAAAAGCTAAATCTATGCAAACTGCTAAAGATTTCCTGCAAGTACAGCCTCCCAGATTTAGTAGGCACTGGCCTTCTAAGAATTGGTCCTTTTCTGCCTCTTCCAGGCCTTCTCAGTCCAAACCCAGAATCAGCAGAACACCCAGGGTTCAGTCCCAAGGTACTCACAGAACTAAGCAGTGGGGGGCTCCCACTTCCAAAGCTGAGAGTAGTAAGACACCCCCCTATGGTAAACTGTCACAATGACTTAACTTTAAACCATCCAAGCCTTGCTCAACTGACTGTTCCTTTAGGGCGAAAGATCACCCTGCATGCAAAAAACTGGGAACTCCTTACCTAAGACAAATGGGTTTTAAATATAGTTTCCCCAAGGATACATATTTCATTTCCACTCCTTACCAACCCGAAATGGTTGGCCAGACCTACCCCCAAATCAGTGGGCAGAGGCTCAAAAACAAGTTGTCTCTATTCTAAACATCAAGGCTATTCAACCTTTCCCAGAAGAAGAATGGGGGCAAGGTTTCTACTCAAGACTTTTCCAGGTACCCAGCAAAGACAATTCTTGGCATCCTATCCTGGACCTGTCTATCCTAAACACTTTTTTGGTAATCCCAAAATTAAAATGCTAACTCTTCATCAGCTGCTTCCCATGCTAGGCAAAAATGCCTGGATGGCAACACTGGATTTAAAGGAAGCCTACCTGCACATCCCAATAAGGGAATCTTGCAGAAGATACCTACGCTTCAGAGCAGGCTGCATGCACTATCAGTTCTCTGCACTGTCCTTTGGCTTATCTACTGCGCCCAAGGTTATTCACAAAGTACCTAGCTCCAGTCATTGCATTTTGCAGGCAAAGAAATATTCAAATATACCCATACTTGGACGATTGTCTAATTCAGACAGAAAGCCAGGACATACTATTAAACCATCTGGCATTTGTAAAGAAATTACTAACTTCTGTGGGGTACACCATAAATGAAAAGAAATCACATCTAGTACCCTGCCAACAAATTGTATTCCTTGGAGCAAGCTTGAATACAACTTCCCAGATGGCATACCTCACACCAGAGAAACAAGGTTACTTCAAAAAGCTGGCCACAAAGCCCCAGTTATCTGCAAGGAAAATACTGCAAGCCCTGGGGTTCATGGCCTCTTGCATTCTACTAATTCCATGTGCAAGACTGCATATGAAGAAACTACAATGATATTTTAAAAGCCTATGGTGTCAACATTCTCAGGACCTAGAATCAATGATTCCTATCATACCTTGTCTAAAGATAGAATTCCTTTGGTGGGCAGAGGCCTGCCACCAAAACAAGGGACTGCCATTCCTTCTACCCCCTGCCGCCCAAACCCTAACAACAGACGCATCAGACTATGCATGGGGGGCTCACTTGGCCGGGCAGTGCATTCAGGGCAAATGGAACCCGAGTCAAATGCACCTGCATATCAATAAAAAAAAAATGTTTGCTGTACAGAATGCTCTGACAACTTTCAAGGACCACATTCTTCCAGGACAATAATTGGTAAAAACGGACACCACCACTGTTATGTGGTACATAAACAAGCAGGGGGGAACCCACTCATACCTTCTCTGCAGACTAGCCATGGCTCTGTAGAACACAGCCTTGAGCTACCAAGTGCACCTACAAGTTCAATTCCTGCCAGACATGCTAAATACACTGGCAGATGACCTAAGCAGAAATCTCATGGACCCACACGATTGGAAACTGGATCCCAAGATATTCAACATTTTGAGAAACAAATGGGGGAGCCCAGAGATAGACCTGTTTGCCTCCCCTTAGAACTACCAATTGGACAATCCCCTCAGAACTAACAATTGGACAAATTCTGCACAAGGACTCCCCACAGACAAGCTTGGAAAGTGGATGCCCTGTCCTTCACATGGACAAACTTATCAGTTTATGCCTTTCCCCCTCTGCCTCTCCTCTCCAAAGTGCTACTAAAGATCCAACAGGACAAACCAAGGACAATTCTTATTGCACCAGACTGGCCACGCCAACACTGGTACCCCCTCTTGCACAGTGTGTCACTTCCGGGACCATGACACCTGCCTCAGACCCCTGCCCTGCGGGCCAGATTCTGCACCCACAGCTTCAAACCCTGAACCTTGCAGCTGGCTAATTTCATGATCTCTCCTTTACCATCCAAGTAAGCCAGTGATGGATGTCATTCTGGAGGCAAGGAGGCCTAGTACTAGAAAATCTTATGCTGAAAAATGGAAAAGATTCTGTTCCTGGAACCAAACACAAGGCATGGGCACAGCAGTGCCCAATTTACTGCACATTCTTCAATACTTAACTGAGATGCTTCACAAGCTCCTTTCCTTTTCTTCCATCAAAATTCATGCCTCAATCATTTCAGAACATTACAATATAGAGCCACCCCTCTTCTCTCATCCACTGCTGAAGCAATTCCTCAGAGGTGCCAAAAACTTAAGACCAGCCAGGAGAGCTCCTACTCCAGCCTGGGGCCTTAAGTTTGTATTGGAAAAACTCACTCTACCTCCATTTGAGCCAGCTGCAAATGCAGAGCTGAAATTTCTTTCTTGGAAAACAGCTTTCCTTCTAGCCATCACTTCAGCAAGAAGGGTGTCTGAATTACAGGCCCTCATGGCAGTGGAGCCTTTCATCATCTTTCATGGGGACAGGGTGTCCCTCAGGATCAGTCCCTCCTTTATGCACAAGGTGGTATCCAGTGTGGCCCTTAATCAGTCCATTAATTTGCCAACCTTCTTTTCTAATCCACAGAACAAAGGGGAACGAATACTGCACTCACTGGACGTGCACAGACAACTTAGATTTTACTTGGACAGGACTAAGCCTCTCAGGAAATCTGAACAGCTGCTGGTTGCATTTGCTGCAGGGGCAGAGGGGAAGGCCATTTCAAAGCAAACCATTTCTAAGTGGATAGGCCACTGCATTAATTTCTGCTATAAGCACCATGGGGGCACCTGACATCTGGGGCAAGAAAAACTGATAAAAATGGCGTCGGCTGCATGCTTTATACCCCTGACTACCTAACGTCATGGAAAATGAGACAGCAACCGATGCAGGACCCAAGACTTTGATAATCAGGCCGACTGAGGGCTACCTGCAAGCAGAAAACTCAAATGTAATGACTGCAACAGTGAATACACTCGAACATCTACATTTATGGTAAGTGTACACAACTGTACTTTCTCTGCACCTCCCTTTGGCTTATCTACTGCACCCAGAGTATTCCCAAAATGCCTAGCTCCAGCCATTGCATATTGCACGCAGAGAAAAATTCAAATTTACCTATACTTGGACGATTGCCTGATTCAGGCAGACAGTCAGGAATTTCTACTTCAGCACCTGGCATTTGTAAAGAGACTTCTAACTTCACTGGGGTTTACCATCAACCAAAAAAAAATCACATCTGGTACCCAGCCAAAAGATTGTATTCCTGGCAGCAAGCTTGAACACAACTTCCCAGATGGCAATCCTCACTCCAGAAAAACAGATTTATTTGACAAACTACTTCAATCTGCTGGCCACCCAAACCCAGCTATCTGCGAGAAAAATACTGCAAAGCCCTAAGGTTCATGGCCTCTTGCATTCTACTAATTCCATATGCAAGACTGCATATGTGGAAACTTCAGTGGTACTTAAAAATTTCTGGTGTCAACATTCTCAGCACCTGGAAACAATGATTCCTACCATTCCTTGCCTAAGGACAGAGTTCCTTTGGTGGGCAGGGGCCTGCTATCACAACAAGGGACTCCCTTTCACTTAACCCCCCTGCCGCACAAACCCTAACAACAGATGCATCAGACTATGCATGGGGGGCTCACATGGCAAGAAAATGCATTCAGGGCAAATGGAGCCCAAAGCAAATGCACCTGCATATCAATCAAAAATAAATGTTAGCTGTACAGAATGGTCTGACAGCCTTCAAATACCTTATTCTTCCAGGGCAACTATTGATAAAGATGGGCAACACCACAATTATGTGGTACATAAGCAAGGGGGAACCCATTCCTACCCACTCTGCAGGTTAGCCATGGCTCTGTGGAACACAGCCTTGAGCAATCAAGTGCACCTGCAAGCTCAATTCCTGCCAGGCAAACTAAATTCAATGGCAGATGACCTAAGCAGAAATCTAATGGACCCACACGAGTGGAAACTGGAACCCAAATCATTCAAGCTTCTGATCCACAGGTGGGGGGGCACCAGAGGTAGACCTCTTTGTTTCCCCAAAGAACTGTCAATTGAGAAAATATTGCACCAGAACTCCCCACAGCCAAGCATGGAGAGTGGATGCCCTGTCCTTTACATGAGAAAACCTCTCAGTCTATGCCTTTCCCCCTCTGCCCCTCCTCTCGAAGGTTCTACTAAAGATCCGACAGGACAAGCCAAGGACAATCCTGATTGCACTAGACTGGCCACGCCAGCACTGATACCCACTTTTGTGCAATTTGACAGTAATGCCACCATGGCACCTGCCTCAGACCCTTTCCCTGCTGTCCCAGCAGGAGGGCCAGATTTTGCATCCTCAGCTGCAAATGCTGAACCTAACAGCCTGGCTCATCCCCTGAACACATCACCAGCAACCCTCAGTAAACAGGTGCTGGATGTCATTCTTGAGGCAAGGAGGCCTAGTACTAGGAAATCCTATTCAGAAAAGTGGAAAAGATGCTGTTCTTGAAGCCAGTCTCAGGGAATGGACACAACCATGCCCAACTTACCTCAAATACTAAATTACCTAACAGAACTGCTCCACAAAGGCCTATCCTTCTCTTCAATTAAGATTCATGCCTCTGCCATCTCAGCTCATTACAATACTGAGCCACCCCTCTATCTCGGGTCAAGATTCTTTCAGTCCCTTCTTCCTTTGTAAGAGATGTCAGCAAGAGAGTTTCCGAAAGCCCTGGGGTTCCTAGCATCAACTATTTTAATAGTTCCTTTTGACAGATTTCATAAGAGGAAATTCCAGTGATGCCTGAGGACAATTTGGCTGCAACATTGTCTCCCGCTGGACTTTCCCGTTCCACTCTTGCCTTGCCTAAGGAAAGAATTTCTGTGGTGGATCCATCAAATATCTCCAAATCTAGGCCTTCCATTTTAAGTTACCTCCCCTACTCAATAGTTGTTTACATATGCTTCAGACCTGGTTTGGGGTGGGTGGGCCATGTTCCAACAGAGGTGGGGTCCAGGGGGTCTGGTCTATACAGGATGTGAAGGAGCATATCAACATCAAGGAAATTAAAGATCTTATCCTGATTCTTCATGCTGTGTATTGCCTTTGGATTCCAGGGTCACCAAGGGTTTTCACAGACAATTCCAGTGTCATGTGATACATAAACAAATGGGGGGGGGTCACAAAGTTTTGTTGTCTTTATAGAATAGCCCTCATAGCATGGAATTTTGTCATCCAGCATGAATTGATTCTTCAGACAGTTCATATTCCCTCAGAGCAGAATGTTGTGCAGACAATCTGAGCAGATTCAGGGTAGATCATCACTAATGAATGCTTCACAGAGAGGTTTTCCTGGACATTGTCCATTGGTGGAATACTTCTCTGGTAGATCTCTTTGCCTCCCTTAGAACAGAAAAAGTTCTGTTCCAGAGTGCCAAGTCCTCTGGCTTGGAAAGTGGTCACCATGTCTTTTTATTGGAGAGGATGTTCCTGTATGCTTATTCCCCTCTTCCTTTTTTTCCAAAGGATCTTCACAAGATCATATGGGACAGGCCCAAAATCTTGGTGGTATCTCCCATTTGCACCAACCAACATTGATTTTGCCAACTTTGTCATCTGGCCAGGGGCAATCATTACAAGCTACCTCACAGGACAAATCTCACACAGGACAAGGGCCGTCTAATTCACCGTTGTCATGTCACCTTACATTTGACTGTCTGGATGATAGAGTTTTGATTCCTTTTCAACACCAGTTTTCAAAGGCTGTGATTCAGGTTTTTCAGAAGGGACAGAAAACCCACTAGCAGAAAATCTTGCATTGGAAAGTGGAAAAGATTTTCTTCTTGGTGCCCAGAAAATGATCAGGACCTTCTTTTAGTGGCTATTCCTACTGTTATTTCTTTTTTGTGAGAGTTGCTCAATTCTGGTCTGGAATACTCTTCTACTAATGTTCATTTGTCTGCCATTTCTGCCTGTCTGCCTCTGGATCCACCACTTTCACCTGGGTGTGAGATATTTAGATAAAACATAAAATGCTGGGAAATCTGAGCAGATTTTTGTTTATTTTCAGGACAAAAATTTGGGTTTAGCTATTTCTAAGGATCCCATTTCTTCTAGGATTTCTAAAGCCATTTCATTTTGCTATTCTTTCCATGGCAAGCAACTTCCTACGTCTGTTCATATTCATTCTTCTTGGATATTTACCTCTTCTGGAGCTTTCTCAAGTGTCTTAATGCCAAATCCATTTTGAAACCTGCTCCTTTGTCTTCTGTGCATATTTTTACTAAGCACTATAAGTTGGATGTAATTTCTGGGACTGGGCAGGTTTTGCCAGGTCCTCCCTCCATTGTTTTTTGGAAAGTTCCTTAATTCCTTTCTGCTCCTCCTCCCATCTTTTACATTAGCTGTAGGACTCTTCCTATCGTAAGGAATACTGTAAGTTGTGTAAGAACTTCCCATAGCTGTTTCCCTGTTAATTCTTTCTTCTCCCTGTGGCTGTGAGGGATCATCGTTATCCTTCCTTCTGGATGTACATGTATCATCTTTGTTTAATTCCACATTTGCTGCTCCCTTTCTTCTTAGGCAATTCATTTCTGAGGATTTGCAATCGTATATCACTTATGTACCTTACATCTCCAATATAGGACATACATCTGACCTGTGGCACTTTAAAGGGCCCAAGGCTTTGGTTTTCTGACTGGATGTACAGTTATTCTCTGCAGGATATCCCTATTCTAAGGAATGCTGCAACTGTGATCCATTATGGTAAGTTGTCACACAACTGTACTTTCTCCACATTACCCATTGTATTGCCTGTTATATCCATGTCAGACAATGCTGTGATTCCAGTTATACTGAAATTTCTCTGATTGGCATACCAGATTTAACTTAGTTTGATGTTTCCCTTTTCAAGAATATTCAGCGTGGACAATTTTGCTACAGTCAAGGAATTACAGAAGCACAGCTCCATTACGGCCTCAAGCAAAATAGCATGATGTGAAGGTTTATGGCAAGTACAGAAAAAAATTTAAGAATTGCCGGCATCTAGGCTATTTAGGCAATAGGTGGTGACCAAGTTGAGAAAATGCAAGAGTACAATGCATCCCACAACAGGAGCAATTCCAACTACATTGTTAAATTTGAATTAAAAAATAAAATTAAAATTAATGAAAGACCTGCACCGATTGAGTTTTTAACTGAATCTAGAACAGATGATGCTGTTAAAAGAGGGATAATTAGTAGGGCTTATAAAATATTGCACAATTACTACAGGAATCAGAAAAGATTTGGAAGAGAGATTATTTAGGCAATTCACAAACAATTGGAGGACATATGTATGGCTCCTAAATATGCAACAAAGTCTAGAAGATTTAGGGTTTATGCCTGGAAGTGCTTGCATAGATATTTTTATACCCAATGCAAACTCCAAAGAATTTTTCCTCGGGTAAATGGCAAATGTTGGAGGTGTGATGGGGAGGAAAGAGGTAACTGGGAACATATGTTTTGGGAGTCTAATGAGTTGGCAGTCTTTAAAAATTCATTACAGTTTACTGTGCCAGTAATACTGGGTCAGCAAATGAGTGTAATTAAGGAAAATGATTTTTTGAGCTGGGATAAAGAATCTGAGTTGCCAAGACACAGTTAGGGCCTTGTTGAGTTTAATTCTGGTGGCTGCCAAAAAAGCAGTTACTAGAAAACAGAAATCAAAATCTAAAGCAGCTGTATTTGAAGTAGTGAATATTGTAACAGAGATAAAAGAACAGGACATGGGATCTTTAGACAGAGACAGGTGTAAATTACATAGAAAAAAATGGAAATTGTGGGAATAATACATGCAGACAAAGGGTTTGGAAGAGGAATGAGGTTTAATAGAAGGCAGAAATCAAATAATTTATGCAGCGTTGCTTAAATTATACATCACGTATATTGTCATATATCCTATAATGTTAGTAAATGTAAACTTGTTTATGTGGTTTGACTACTTTTATATAAATGTAGGTTTGCTTAGTACATAAGTGATAATTCAATAAAGGTGCTTAAAAATAAATTAAATTAAAACTAAATACTTTCTGTTACTGAGTCTTGTGACAAGCCATATGGTATAAAAGGAAAAAAATGTGGCTTTGACCTAGAGAGCAAAAAATAAGAAATGTACAGACTCCAAAAAGAAAAGCAAGGCAATATATTTTATTTTTTTTAGAAAGGGCAATAGGTTTTCCTAACGTGAGTGAACCTGAATAAACATCCACCTTTAGGCCATCCTATGCAAAAGGCATAAATGTGTAGTTGTAAACTATAAATGTTGAAAAGATACATTAATCCATATTATTGTTGACTGAAACTGCACGGTAAAGGTCCGACAAACCTGCAGAGTATAGCACTCAACTGTTTTGATTTCACAGAATGCCACCAATTTTTGCCTAATATTTTTGGTGTGTTCCTCCTAAAATCTGTGTGTTTGTGTCAAATCATCAAGGACTGCAAACACTAAATAATGACAGATGTTTGAGTTTCTTACTTCAAATTCTACAGAAAGTGCCTGAAATGCAAAACCTGATATTCTAGCACTTATTGTACAGTTGCTTTCCTCACCTCATTCACCTCTGCATGTAGTGCCTCCAGTGTTGGGCTGCACATCCTTACTATCGTATGATTCTTAAAATAAGGAAAGTAAATACTGTGGGAAGAAATAGCCAGGGAATTGTTATGGCTAGGCTTGTATAGGCCCTAGGGACGATAGCTTAGTACCAACCTATGAAAAACACTTGTAAACTTTAAAATTTTCCTCCATGACATCACTGAAAAGTTAATTGACCTTTGCCTTTGAAAATTTCAGGGGAGGAAGTACGTGCAGCTGCATCCATAGATTTTACTGAGCTCAACACAGCATATACTTGGGGGGGCCTGTCCATTAAAATCTGTGGACATGCCCTCACACAAGCCCTCAAATGATGTCATCAAGTAAATCAGTAGAATTATGTGGGTGGGTGCTTAAAAAGTTTATGAAGCTTTCTGTTAAGAAACTAGTAACATAATTCTAGTCAGGGAAGAAAATACAGTGTGGCACTTGTTACAAAGTGCCATGATATATACCAAAAGCGTGACTGTACACTTTATGTACATCCAAGCAAGATTGAAAATCTGTCCATCTTTCTTGAACCAAGAGAGTGAGGTATCCTGTAGTGACCTGCTTATATGAACGATTATATTTTCTAGACATTGTCAATGTTATTTGCAGGGTTTTTGAAAAGTGCTTACAAATTATGATTTTAGTGACTTGAAAATATATGTACACAGTAATCACTTCAATTTTTAAGTCATTTTTTTCTATAGTTGCTTACGGTTGATCAATATATAAAACCCGTTAAAAGGTCTAGTCATGGTGTTTCAACGACTTGAAGTGAAAAATAAGTACTTTGGAACTGGAAGTTCCTGGGTGTAGGTGACACTTGGGTTATTGCTAGGCTGTCAAATAGTGGGTGCGTTAGTAGATTTTTCTAACTGTAGCCTCTTGGTCTGCTGTAAGACTGTTTCTGCACAATTTAGTTGCAGTGTTATGAGTAGCTGGCTAAGGAGGTGAAAGCTGTTGATTGCTGTGATGAGAATCGAAGAGAGTTGCATAGCTGCATTCTTCTGCTCTTGGGCTTTTTCTTCCTGGTGCTGAGTGGTGACTCATAATTGGACAGCAGTCATTTTAATGATATATGGCCTCATGAGGGTAATATATTCAGCACAAGATGATTATTCTTTAAAGTTGTCCTATGGCCCTCCTTTTGTCTTTTCATGCAGGCAGTGAAAATACATCTTGACAAAGTGAAGAAAACTGATTAATATGTGACACAAATTATACCTCATTCTGTCTGGGAAGTAATATTTTCAGGAAAGTTAACAAAGCAGAAAAGGTGCACTAAAATTATGGGTGATTAGTTTATTTAGGAAAATATGCAGCAGGGACATGCTATAAAAAATCTTAAGGATATCTGTGGAGCAAAAGCAGAAAAAAACATTGAGCAGCAAGTTTAGCTACTGTTTTTATAATGATATAGTAACTGAATTATTTATACGGTTACATTGTAGCTGCACCACAGTCGTGCTACCATTACCCCACTCGTCAAACGGGAGCTAAAGCACTCAAGATAAATATTTTCAGTTTTTGTCTCACCCAACAGACCACTAAGAAAAGGTCTTGTTTCATTTTCAGTAAATGGCTGTAAAAATCATTGTAAGTTAATATATATGTCAAGCAGTGTTTAAAAGTGGTCAGTGTGCAGACAGTTGGCTGCTATACATAGTAATTTAAATTCCACTTTGAAAAATTAAAACTACATTCCAGAAACCATGCAGACATTTTTGTCTGCTGTACTGACTATATGTTTTTACTTCAAGTTTCCCTTATGGGAGCAAATAGGTAGCCCCTGGTGAAAAAAATGAGTTAAGTAGTTTATGCTTTTGTGAAGGATTGGGCAAAGTTTATGTACTTTTTAAAAACAAATATATATTATGTAAGCAACCATTATATTTGTATGTGTAGAGAATATTTGCCAGAAGCAATGTCAACTTTGAATTTGTGTACATTAAGAAGTGTATTAAACTGTTAATTTACACATTTCTTTTTGTTTCAGGCTATTTTATGTAACATTTTGTTTGTGTTAACTACATAGTCATCCTGAATTTGTAATGTTATCTGCATGTGGTAGAAGTGTACACTTGGCTGCCCGAGTGTTAAAACTGAAATGTAGTTCTAAAGAATTGTACCTCATACTTCAAGTTTTATAAATTTCACATACCCAACAAAAGAGAATACGCTGAACTTGGTCTTTTTGTTTGTGTCATAAAAACTGATTTTGAAAGAAAATAGATGGAAAATTGCGAAATAGAATTTACAGCTGATAAGCATCTATTAACTGTCAACCTCTCTTGGATGATAAAGCCGATTTGCTGAGAGCCCCAGTGCCATGCTGCAGGGCAGTTGCATGCACATCCTGAGTGTTGTGTCACAGGGTTGCTGCATGTATGTGCATGGATCAGCATGATATAAAAGTGCCAAATATAATCTCTGTCTTTCACACAGAGGGCTAAAGACCTGACAGCTCTTCACATGTTCTGGAGCTGAATAGTGAACTTGAACATGGAGCAGCTGGGTAGGGTGAGATGGGTATGGGCACTTGACACCAGCTCAGCATTCAAGGGAAAGATGGTAGCAATGCCCTGCAGCTTTTGTTTCACCTGACGGGTGGTGAGAATTAGACTGATGCTCATCAGTGGCAGCAATCAATACACTTATCAAGAACACACTCTAGGCAGCTTTATTGTATGTAGAAGCATACACCCAAAATTTCGGCTTCTCTGTGCCAGACATTACATTGCTCTTGCCAGCCAGAAAAAGGAGGCAGGAATAGATAATACGTGGCAGCCATAGATGATGGCCATCCAGGACCTAATTCTTGCCACCTCCCCATCTAGACATAAGGTAAGCTGAGTTACTGACAATGTATTCTCTCCTTGAAAGGTTTAATCAGCCCTCATGGGATGATAGTGTGTGTGTGTGTGTGTGTGTGTGTGTGTGTGTGTGTGTGTGTGTGTGTGTGTGTGTGTGTGTGTGTGTGTGTGTGTGTGTGTGTGTGTGTGTGTGTGTGTGTGTGTGCGTGTGTGTACGTGTGTACGTGTGTGTATACAGGTGGATATTCATCTGATGTTAAAGCAGCTAGAAGAGACAGATGATTCGGCTGCTAAAAGCACCCTCTCATACACGCACACAAAAAAAATCTAAATCTGTGCTATTTGCTGTCTCCCAAGTCTGAATCAGGGGTTCAGAGAAATTTAATTCATCAGTATCCTTTCCCTGTGTGGTGAGAGTAAGCAGTAGGCTAACACAGTTCTCTGACCTCTGCCTGCACTTTCTTTATTGACAAATCACTACTCTTACCTGAGCTACCAGTGCTTTAGTCAATGCTGAAATGTTTGTAGTAATGCTGCTGGCCTTCCTGATAGTTATGTACTCCATTTAGTGGTAGTCAGGATTAAATCAATTCTGTACTCAATTTATTGCTAAATAATGTTGGCCCAACTTTGCTACAGTTAAAATCACACACTTTCTGTCCTTCATCATTCATACCCCTCTTCCACTTGAAATGCATATGTCCCAAATAAGTCTCTATTCTACTTGAAAATATCAACACAGAAATACCCCTCCTGGATCTGACAACATAACACACTGGTTTATATATAACTGCAAAGAGCATCTATTTCTACCTCTCACAGATATATATATATATATATATATGTGTGTGTGTGTGTGTGTGTGTGTGTGTGTGTGTGTGTGTGTGTGTGTGTGTGTGTGTTTGTGTGTGTGAGTGTGAGTGTGTGTGTCATGGAAAACATCATGCCACAGATTTGGAAAACTGCTCTAATTATCCCCCTTCCCAAAACAGACCAACCCAGTTCTGGGCAAATGTCTTGAAAAGGTAGCCTACACCCAACTCTCCCTCTATAGCCAGCAGTACCACCTGCTCTCTTCCAAACAACATGGATTCTAGCCTGGATGAAGTACTATGGCAGCACTTTAGTAAGATGCCATCAATTAGGGACCAAACTCTGATGATGGCCTCCTTATACAGGTTCCATATTTATAGACCTGACAAAGGCATTTGACCTCATTGACCACCGTTTTCTCCGAAACAACTAATTGAAGTTGGTGTCAGTCCGGACACTGATCCCTGGTTTAAAAACTTCCTCACTGACAGAACCTTCACAGTTTAAATAGGATCCTCCCAATTAGAATCTGCACCAGTTACCAAAGGTGTACCACAAGGATCAATTCTGACCCCCCCCCTTCATATTCATTAGCAGTCTTCCTTGTGACCTCCCCCATCTCGCACTTATCCTCTAGGCTGATGACTTGGTAATTTACTGATCAAGTCACTCTCACACTAGCATTCAGTGCCAACTCCAGTCAGACTTGCATGAAGTCCACTAGTATCTCATAAACCATAATCTCCTTCTCAATCCCACCAAGACCAGTACTGTGATTTTAGAACTGCACAACAAATTCACCAAGCACCTGACTTTGTAACTATCTTTGACCTACACAGCCTCCACCTTCAAATACCCTGTACTATGTCTTGATCAGTCACTAAACTTCCATTTCCAGTAAATGCCCTCCTTTTCTGGGCTAGAACAATCTCCCTTTTGTATCCCAATCAGTCAGAGCAGCCTCTGGCAAAGGAGTTCTCCCTTCTCAACTTAAATATGGGCTCCCAAGTTTTGCTTCTTCTTCCTAAAAGAACATTGTCACTCCCAACCGTCTCTAATAGTATCTGACGAGTCACCATTCTGTGAGCATCACTGTATCACCCTAGAAAAAGCCAAATAGCTACCCATAAAACAAAGATTTAACCTTTTTTTAACATCCCAACTCTACAAACTGCTCAAACTCCCCATATTTACTCCCCTTGCAGCTAGATTTCCTGAAAAAAAACTCACGCAACCTCTGACACTACTCACAAGCCACACAAACTCTTAGTACCCCTACAGCTAAACTCCTCAGCACTGCATGTACTTTGTCGTCTCAAGTACCTGTTCTTTGGCAAGCTCTCCCCATCAATATTAAGAAGATCAACACTTTTTCCAAAGTCAGAATGCAACTCAAAAAGCACGTCTTCATCTAAGCCAAATACTCCTGCTTCATTATGGGACCTATCACCTAATTTTTCTCCTTTCTGAGTCTCTTCTTCTCTCTCAAGATTCATTGAAGATGGACCCACTTTAGAAAGTAATGTATGTATTGTACATTACACTTTGCCTGCTTGTGCATTGCACTGTGCTTGCTCATTGGAATGTATGTGCCCAGTTTTTTTCTACATAATTAGTCTGAACTATGTTATTGCCTACATTTCTGTATTTTTTATTTATGAAATAATTTGTATTTCACCTGTCCTGAGCCTGAAATTGATGAGTATTGTTCAGTGTATTACCATGGTAAACAAATATAAATAAGTAAATAAAATATCCATTTGCCAAAAATATACAAATTAGCTAATGTGATATAACAATGAAGCAGTGTGACCCATTCCATGGCACAAGCTACTGACTCAGTGATAGCAGGTACATGAGATCCACTGTCTATGTAAGACTATAAATTCCAAGGTGTGCACTGTGCCTGAATTTATACCTTCTTGGTAAGACTTGGCAGCAGTAGAATGGACTCATCCACTCAGGATAGCTAACAGCCAAGCCCAGTACAGTACTGGCTGAGCGTGTCATTGCATGAGCTTTAAGGTTATAAACTGTTGAAGTCATCAGTGTGATTACTTGGGGAATTAAAATGTACTAGAAACTGATGTAAGAGATGAGTACTTAAGCTTCTGAATTATCAAATATAATTTCACAGCACTGAATCTGATACATTCTCCCATACTGCACAGCTTGTCACATTGTAGTGATATCAGCAGAAGTAATAATCATACGTTTTCCACCAATTCAGTTAAGTATTTCATCCATTGAGATATATTAATGTATGATATTCATTAAATATTTGGAAAACATTTACTTTAGTATGCATGTGTTGGTTTACACACACACACACACACACACACACACACACACACACACACACACACACGTATCTCACAACTTAGTAAGTAGTCATTCAGCAGTACAGTACCAGCATACTGAGATTCACAGAGCGCAGTCTAAAGGGCATGGAGTCTTACAACTAGTGCTAAAAAGAAAATCACTTCCATAGAGTCATGTGTAGTTTTCAAAAGTTTTCTTAAATCCCTGCCATGCTCTTTGCAACCAGTAATCAAATCATGTGTGCCACTCACTAAATCAATTTAATTTATTGACATTTGATTAACAGGAAAGGCTGACTGGGTAGAAGCCCATTTTCAGCAGTGGCCTGGGAGAAAAGCTTCAGATTATTACGTAACATTTTTAAGAACAATAATTTTACAATCTTCAAAAATAAAACAAAAACATCTTCAGTTTAAATGATAAATTAAACATAAATAGATTGGTTAAGAACTGATACAAGGTGTATGACAATCATTTACAAGTTAGAGACATTTTAGACAGTTTATAGTGAAATTAAAGGTATGTTAGGGTAATACAAATAGTAATTGCAATATGAAGTGAGAGAGGAACAGGCTTATGGTATATTTAAAGAGAAAGTCAGAGAAGACAATTAGATAGCTGTAAGGAAGTAAGTGAAGAAGGGGAGAGTAAGGAGGTAAATATTAAAAGATTATGTCACCCCAGTTGGGACACAAACCTACAATCCCTGGCTTAGGAAGCCAGTGCCTTATCCATTAGGCGACTGGGGCCTTTTTTGTATAAGGCATGTTTTTTTTGAATCATCCAGCTCACTGTGGTTCTTGTTAACTACTGGATAGATGTTTGCTGAACTGCTATTACAACTACTTCTGATCATCCCAAATGGGGCATTTTGTACCTGGCAGACAAAGACAGTACATATTACAGTTGCATTATCTCCTGTGCTATAATTCCTGTTTGGTTTCTGTTTTTACTTCTCCAAGAAAAAATAAGTTTCACAGAGACACTAACAAGAGAGTTTTTGCCTTCAGAGTCCAGAAACACGTGGATGACTTTCTCGTGCTTGCTGCTCCAGTGCACAAAAAAAAAAAAAAAAAAAAAAGAGGCATGGTTTTGCTCTGGTTTTGTGATTGAAAAATAGTAGTACTTGATTAAAAACAGTGCTGTGTTACTGTTGTTTTGATTGTCCAGAGCTCTTGCTGGTATGAGATGAAAGGGTTTCAAAGCTTGTCTGTGGCAGCCATGCTTCTCTCCCCCCTGTACCCAAACAATTTCCTTTATTATCTACCACTGATTGTACCCAGTCTTCAGCTGTTTCTCTTCTTATTGTTTTCCAGAGATAAGATTGTTTAATACACTGGTTGCTTTACTGTACTGTGCTTGATATGGTATTGTACCCACATTTTATTTTATAAATCCGTGCCATGCAGTTCAGCAATAACCTTCATCTTTTGCATAATCTTTTGTTGGTGGAATAATGAAACTGGTATTCTTTATAACCAAGATAGACATACTAAATGGAAGAGGGTCAGGTCACACAAGACAGTTTCAGCAAATATGAAATGGAAGCCAGTTCTCTTGCCACCTCTTCCCGTTTCTGTTTTGTCGTCAGTCCCATTATTCCATGATTTTTGAGTCATTATATAGTGAGGGGGTTTAAATAATTTATCATTTCCCTACTAAAAGCCAGAGAATTAAGTCTTTAAAGAAAATCAGAGTCCCAGATCAAGTAATATACTGTTATTTTAACCTTTCTTGAAGTTTTAATAGAATGTTCCTTTTGAGGAAGTAGCAGTAAAAGGGGAGAAATGTGGTGCATAGTCTCTTGAAGTGCATTTGTGTATGTGCATGCATATTCCTGTTCCTTGCACCAGTGATGTAAATTGCTTTATAATTGTTTTGTTATTTACTCAGATCTGTTTGCAACCCCCAAGGACATTAGCACATCAGGCCTGTCTGTATCTTTAAATTCTTGCAGATTGATATTTTTTATTTCGATGATGCTGCCACTGCCGATACTTCTTCTTTTGCCTTTAATCTTTTTCCAGCGTCAATATCTTATCTAGTGAATCCTTTCTTCAAATTATGTGACAAGAGTATTTGAGCTTTAGTTTTATCGGGCCTTCCAATGAACAGTCTAAATGTATTTCCTCAAGTATTGATTCATTTTATCTTCTTGCAATCCATGAAATATCACAAACATTTTCTGCAACACGAGTTCAAAAGTATCAAATTTCCACTATATAGCCTTACTCATAGTCTAGCTTTTACAGCCACATGTATTACTGGGAAAATTGTAGTTTTTGACCATACAGGTATTTGTCAGCAATGTGATATACCTGCTGTTTAAAATCTTATCCATATTTATTATCTTTCCTTCCTAAAAACAGACATCTTTGTAATTGCATTCCTGTAGCCACAATCTAAAGAGATCTTGGAGCCCAGAGAAATAAAATGTATCACTGGCCCCACTTTTTTCCTATTTGCAAATAATTAAAAGGGTTAGATGACATAAGATTTAGGTTTTATTTTTCAGATATATCTTTTTCAAATGATGAATTCTGTAATCTGTATGCAGAGGACTTTAAAATGGTTAAACTGAGTATATGTGTTGCAGATAGTGCATGTCTGCAAAACAACTTAACTAAATTGATCATCTGGGTACAGAAGAGAAATATCCTGATAAATACATCAAAAACTAACCATACGAGATTTGAGAAATATAGTTAGAAGAGAGAATGTTTAGTACAGCACACAGTAACTGAAACATTTAATTCATTTAAGGACCTAGGTATATAGGCAGACCCAACTTTAATTTTTCTGATCATATCAGCCATTTGGTTAATGATAGTTTTACAGTTATATACTATATAAAAAGATTTATAAAGTTGAGACAATCCAAAATTATGAGATAATTAAGTTACATTCGACCCAAAGAGAGTATTGAATAATAATAAAGAAACCTTGCAAAAAAAAAAAAACTAGCATGAGTAAATTGGAAAGAGTACAGTGAAAATATACCAAGAGCATCCATGGATGTTGTAGTTTATCAAGAAAAATTTAAATATCTGAACATGTAAAGTGTCTCGCATAGCTATTTAAGAGGAGACCTTATTCATGTATATAGGACATTTACAGACAACTACCTCTGGGAATGTTTGGGGTTATCAAAGAATAATATAAGATAGAAATGAGAGATGTACTAATTGGTAACAGGCTAGAGGGACGTTATTGCCCATGCCAGAAATATCTGTATGTATAATTTTAGTGTTTTATGTTGAGTAACAAACCAGCTTTTGCACTTTGATTTCACATTCATCAGCGAGCTGTTCAGTTCTTCCTCACTTTTGATCATTAAAGTGGTATCGTCTGCATATCTGAGACTGTTAATATTTCTCCCGACTATTTTGATTCCAGCACCTGATTCATGTAACCCAGCATTTTGCATGATATATTCAGCATGTAAATTGAATAAGCAGGATGGCAGTGTATGTTGTCTTACTCCTTTCACAATTTTAAACCAGTTATTACATATTTGGTTGTAACTGGTGCTTCTTTTTCTGTGTACAGATTCCTCAGGAGGCAGGCACAGTTGACCCAGTGTCCCCGTTTCACTAAGCATGTGTCAAAGTTTGTTATGGTCTACACAAGCAAATTCTTTAGAGTAGAAATGCTTTAGAGTAGTTAGCAAAGCAGAAGTAAATATTCTTCTTGAACTCTTGCTTTGTCTAACATCCAGTGCGTGTTGGCAATTTGGTCCTTGGCTCCTCTGACCCTTATAAAATCAGCTTGTACATCCATCATTTTTCAGTTTGTATACTCATGGAGTCTTGATTGTAAGTTTTTCAGCAATGCCTTGCTAGCTTGTGAAACAA
The DNA here is from genome assembly GCF_019279795.1 of Protopterus annectens. NCBI lineage: Eukaryota > Metazoa > Chordata > Ceratodontiformes > Protopteridae > Protopterus > Protopterus annectens. The sequence continues at coordinate 1,165,363,946 of NC_056745.1, forward strand.
GAATAATTATTTTCAAATTTGAACATTGTTTTGCATTGCCCTTCTTTGGGATTGGAGTATAAATGGACTTTGTTCCAGTTAATTAGCCACTTTTATGTTTTCCAAATATGTCATTGAGTTCCAAGCAGCACTTTTTGACATCATTTTGCCAGATTTTAAACAATTCAGATATAATTCCATCACTTCCTACAGCCTTGTTGTTAGCAAGGCTTTTTAGAGCACATTTAACTTTATTTTCCAGAATGTCTGGCTCTAGATCAGAGAATATAGCAAAATGTGTCAGTGATTTTAGAGTCCTAACTGTATAGTTCTTCTGAATATTTGCGTCACTTTTTCTTGATATCTTCTGCTTCTGTTAGGGCTGTCCCATGTAATTTATTGGACCATTTTTTATCTGAAAGTTTCCCTTAATATCACCAATCTTCTTATCTTGACCTTTTCTTTCTACTGCCTTCTTCCATTTCTTTGTACCACTAATTTAAATATACCTACCTATCACTCCTTGATTGTCTTGAAATTCTGTATTCAGTTTTTCATATTTTTTCCTATCTGCAGTGCCTTTTGTTCTCCTCCTTTCCTCAACCACTTCTAAAGCCTCTACCAGTAGCCATTTTGCCTTTGTACTTTTTTCAGTTTAAAATATTTTTTGCTACCTTCTGGGCAGTATCACTGATTTCTGTCAATAATTTTTCAGATTACCAATCCACTAGGTCTAATCCCTTAAATCTGTTGGGTCTTCAGCACATATTGAGTTGGAATATTGTTGAGCTTATACCTCACTTGTCTGTATACTTTTTTCATGTTTTCTGTAAATTAATTCTAAACTTTGCGATAAGAAGCTGATGGTCTAAACTGCAGTCATTTCCAGGTCTTGTTTATGCTGGCTGTATATAACTTTTCCATCTCCAGTTGCAAAGCATATAGTCCATTTGATTTCTGTATTGACCATCAGGGTAATAACTTTGTATTAAGTCATCTCCAAGGCTTTGAAACAGTGTTTGCTATGATCAGTGAATTATCTTGGCAGAATTCTGCTACTTATGTCCTACTTCATTTTATATTCCAAGGCCAGACTTGCCTGTTAATCCAGTTGTAGTTTGTGATGCATCACTATAATAAAAGCTGAGTCTGTTGCTCATGCTTTCAGTACCACAAGTACATGTCAAAGGTGAAGCTAGTCGAAAACTCAAGAACTGGCATTGTTCTATTGATGATCTGCTTTGACAGTCCACTTAAACAACTTGAATATATTTTAATATTTGGGCATTGCATGAAAAGAAGCCACATATATTTTGGTCCTAATCCTTGGAATGAGATATTTTTATGTTAAGCAACACACCTCTGAGACCTTCTCAAATATTCTGTTAGATATCATTAAAATATGATCTTGATTTCTGTAGACAACCATTTAAAAAATGCTTGAATTCTTCCACAGAAGAAAATGCCAGGCCTGGATGTCTTTCTTTTAGTTTACAAAGTGAAGTGTCTTTTCTCCAAGCGAGAGAGAAAAACAGAGCTCACATTTATTATAATGCTGCCAGTAGCATATCCTACAGCTTGGAAATCATATTTTTGCTTTCCTAGTGTTTACTTCCCCTTCTTTTCCAGAGGATCTTGACATAAGTGAGGGAAGGGTATGATCTGTCATCACTGTACTTTAAAGCAGGCAGCTCTGGTTTTCTTTTTCTCTAAGCCTCTTCCATTCATTAGATTATAGCACCACTAGTCTGAGATTGATACCCTTGGGCTTTGTCATGGTGCTTTCTAAGAATGTTTAATATTTTAAGTTTTTTTTTTTTAAGCAGTGCTAACAAATTGTGGCAGCTAGTGAATCATCTTCAGTGGTCATGCTTCTTGCATAAAAGAAGCACACATCATTCTTGCTGGACATTCTTCCACAAATAGTAAGAGGCAAAACCCAGTACCACCTTGCTGATTTGGGACATTTGAAAGGTCTGCTTCATCTGCTTACCCCAAGCTCAGCTGTGCAAAGATGTATAGTAATATACGAAGTCACTTGCCAAGGCTAATGTATTTGGAATTCTAAAGCTTTTGTTAAATTCATATGTGTGTTTTATCTTTATACTGAGTATACTTATTGATCTATTAATGCCCATTTGAAATGTATTTTAATTTTGGAGCTTTGTTCCCCAGACCACACTGAAAAGGTACTAGCCCAGTCAGGCTACCCAGGATGACAAATAAAAATAAATTATAAATCCTGGGAGACTGCTTGCCTTGTGGTATAACTTTAATCAGGTAGATTTCAGAGGTTTGGATCTTTGTGGTCTTCCACTGGTGTATTTTTTCCTTTGTTTTCCTTTCTTGTTTGCTGATAAGATCACTGAGTTAGGAATATTGGTGACTGCTACTGTAGCAGACAAACCCTTATTACTGCCATCCCAGTTAAGTCTGCAGTCTGTCTACACATTTTCCATTTATTTTCTGGCACTCTTACTATCTAGGGCTTTTAATGCACCTGTATCTGGAAATAATCTTATGTTTTATTACATATAAATTAATACAAAAGATGAAATTTATTAATCCTGCACGTCCCTTTGTCATTACCAAAAACCTTTGAGACCATCACAGGTTTTATTTGCATGAGTTGCATGCTGTCAGCACCTGTTTTACATTGCTGGCATGCCAAGCATCCCAAGTGCAGGTGCCATGAGGCGAAGATTATGGCATTCCTTATAACCTGACAGCAGGCCAGGATGAAGGCATGTATCCTTTTTAGGATCATTGTAGGATCAAACGCCAAAAGCATTGAGGATTATTTTTCATTTCATAGGACAAATGAACAGAAGTAATATGGACTGCTCAGGTCCTGTGACCACTGCAATGGTTCATAGGTTGGTACTAGGCTATCAGCCCTAGGGCCTATACAAGCCTAGCCATAACAATTCTCTGGCTGTTTCTTCCCACACTATTTATTTCCCTGGACCCCTGTCTAGCAGGGCAACTGACGTGATCCCCGGGGTGAATTTCCTTTCTCCCATCCAATCGTCAAGGTTCCTTTTGAAGAGGGCCAAAGAGGCACTCTGCTTGACATGTATGGGCAATCTATTCCAGAGTCTGGGGAGTCTCTGGGTCAGGAACCTATCCCTCCAGCATGTTTTTATTGTGATGACAAGGTTTAGATCCCTGGAGCGTGTGGCTCTGAGGGATTGGGATTTCTTTAAGTGTAGTATGTCCAACACCTCTGGGTTTGACATGGCCTTGTATGTTAAGCAGAGATCGCCTCTGAGTAGACGATATGCGACAGAGTATAGCTGGAGTTTTTTAAGGTGGTCAGTGTAGGGCATCTGCTTTAGGCCTGTGATTCTTTTAGTGAGGTATTTCTGCAGCCTTTCCATTTGTTGCAGATGTCTTGAGAGGTACATACCAAATGGAGCGTTGTATTCTGTCAGGTGCCAAAATCTGAATTATAACTAGGGCCGTCAAGTCCCTTCACTCTAATTACGCATATGGCTTAGTAATTGCGCACATGGGAGTGAATTACCCAAGACCTACTTCCTTGTCCCATATGAAGAGGGACATGATAGGGTTCACAAAGTATGCATCTGAAACTGGTGTCAGGAGTGATGCCACAATACAAACAAATGACAACTGACTTCAATTATTGGCTTAGCTCTGGGTATCATTCTAAAGGGATCCCATTATATGTCAGCCTAGGAGAAGATGATCGACAACCCTGGCTGCTTTGTTAGTGATGACCTGCACCTTTCTCCTAATGGCTTCTGTATATTGGCCATACCCTTTTCCTCCCCTGTAGTGCCTTTTTTAAACAAGGCCAGTCTATATAAATGCAGCACTGCTCAATGCTAGAAGCCTAAACAAGAAGTTGCACTCCTTACTGGCATTCTTAACTCTTGAACATATAGATTTCTATGTAGTTACATAAAGCATCATTTCAGCACAGTGATAGCTCCTGTTCAGGCCCAGTGCAGAAAATTATATATTATTGTAGGAGTTTTGTCTGTATTCCTAAGAAGCCATCTGACCTCCAGACTATTAATCTAGGACAATAACCTTGAGCTTTTCCATATCTTTACCATAATAACTAGAACTCTATACCATGTCATAGTCACCTACCATACTCCATCCATATCACCTGCTGCCCATAAGTCATATAGTCATATCTAAACAAATTGACATCCCTCCCTACTGAGCTAAACACTATTCTCTTGGAAGACTTAAATTATCCCTCTGTTAACTAGGAAATCTACACTAGCTCAAAGATAGATAGTAGATTCCTGGACTTCATTAATGCTAGCTCCCTAGACCAACTGGTTCATGTCCCGGCTAGAGTTTATTGGACCTGGTTTTTACAAGTATTGCCACCCTGAGCTCAACACTTAGTTGCTATGACCCCTGTTTAGTTACACTTACTATAAGGGTAAAACCTGATGCACCACAAAATCCCTCTGGCTTTAGAGACTACTCTGAGGCAATCTCATTCACCCAACTGAAAGCCTGCTAAAATTTAAGTACTCTCCTCACCTTCATGACTCATCTCACATGCTGTCATATTTGTGGATAATTTTTATGCCAGTCTCAAGCCATGCAAGGCATCTGTCCCCATAAGACACAAATACTATGCCAAATTCCAGAATAAACTCTTATGGTAGATCCCTAATTTAAATAAACCATACAGTAAGACAAAGAAACAGTATTCCTCATAAGCAAACTTAATATCACATCCTCTAGAGATGAACTCAAAAAGATCAGCAAAGAACTTGGAAACAAAATCATATCCTCCAAAAGTAAGTATGGATTGGGAATTGCTATCTCTGTTGAGGACAACTACAAAGCCTTCTTCAGCTTTGTCAGAAACCTTAGAAGTAATGCTCAGAGCTAATATGGAACAACACTTACTCATCCCCTGAGGACATAGCCAGCATGTTGGTGGACAGGTTAAGCACTAAATTGACTTCCTATCACCCCTTAACTTTCCACAACTTATTAGTACACCCACACCACTCAAGCAGGTCCTGAATCGTCTCTCCAAGGCCAAAAACATTTGCTCTGTGGAGCCTGATAATGTGTCAGGCTGCCTTTTTTGTCAGCAGCAGACTGTCTACTTAATTCATGCCAGAGGAATTGAGAACTGTAGTGGTCATACCACTCCACAAGGTGTGGTAACTTTTACAGAAGTAAATGAAAGAGAGTTTCCTTCTGGGCTATAGAAGAGTGATTAGATCCCTTTTCAGCATCATTTCCTTCTATGTTGGATTTCTCCTCAGAAACTGTTTCAAAAAGGCTCCAGTTTCTCCACTATAAAAGCACAGTTAGCAGCTGTTTCAGATTTTCATGTGTGTCGTAATCAAACACAGGCAGCCTCATTGAAAGTGCCTAAAGCCTTTCTCAGAGGAATTTTTCTTCTCAGCTCTCCTGTAAGAGATCCTGAGATCCTGTTCTCCCTTGGTACATCAAAGTGATACCATTTCCTTTTGAACTGGCAGCTTCAGCAGATCTCAGGTTCTTAATGTGGAAAATATTTTTTTTGACAACCACTTCAGTCAAAAGGCTTTCAGAATTACAGGCACTTTCTTGTAAGTCACCATACATAGCATTTCATAAGGACAGAGTCATCCTGAGGCCAAAACCTTCTTTTATCCCCAAGGTGGCAACCATATCTAACCCAGACCAATCCATTAACCTGCCAGTCGTCGTCCCAAAGTAGTGAAACAAAGGAGAGTAGACACCTGTAAGTTTATGATAAATTACCTTTACTACAATCTAAAAAAGACCGCTCATTCAGCTAAGTTATTGATAGCCTGCACTGTTTTCCAATGAAATTTGCACTGCTGCCACACGGTCAACAGTTCACACCTTTGTGTCTCATTGTAAACTGGATGTACAAAACAGACCTTGTTCCTCTTTTAGCTGTGCTGTGCTCAGGAATATTCTTCCTTTGGGACCACCCATGGAACCAATAGCTAGGGAATCCATCCCATCTGTTGAATCAGACAAAAATGGACAACATCGGATACCAAAGTTACATACTCAGCATAATGATAGAGCCATGCTATTCTATTTTTGTATGGTTCAACATCCTCCCTCCTTCCCCCTTCAAAGTTGTCAGCTATATTACCATGAAGAAGGTACAGTTGTGTAAAATCTTACCATAACATTAAGCATCCTTCTCTTCAGTGTTGCAGTATTCTTTACTATAGGGATCTCCCGTCAAGGGCAGCCCGACGCTCGGCCAGTATACCAAAGCCTTATGATCTTGTATGCACTGTACATCACACACATGCTCCCCCCACATAGGATGTAGGGCATAAAAGTGATGTATGGATGCAGTTACCCATAACTGAATTACCCCAGTAGAGAACCGTCTCAACAGGACAAAGGAGTCCATGCACATGCAGAAGCAGCCAGAATGGAATCCATAACAAAAGCTAGAACAAACAAGAGGGAGTTAGAAGGCGGGAGCAAATACTGCAACGGTGAAGAGAGAGACATCTACTCTTATGGTTAGATTTTACACAACAGTGTTATGTCCTTCTGTGTCACTGTTGCAGTATTCTTTACTATAGTGAGAGTAAAAAGGATCAAGAAACAGAGTGGGAGAGGTAGAGGGCTAAGAAGAGCCCTCAACAAACCCATACAAAATGGCTCTAGCAAAACCTGCTCTGGTCCTAGAAACCATATCCAACTTATAATACTTATTAAAGGTATGCACTGAAGACCAAGTAGCAGCTTCAAGGATGGAAACGGTGCCCGACCCCTTGAGAAAAGCATCTGAAAAAGCAACAGCCCTGGTGGAATGAGCTAACAAAAATAGTCAAAGATTTGCCATGAAAAGAATAACATAAAGAAATGGACTAGATATCCAGGAGGAGATGGTTTGCTTAGACACAGCCAAACCCAGTGTTGTGTAATGAAAAGAAACAAAAAGCTGGTCAGACTTACAAATGGCCTTATTTTTATCCAAATAGTACCTAAGCTGGCTGTGCAAATCCAAGGTATGCACGACCCTCTCACTAGCAGACTGACAAGAAGGAAAAAGGAAGGGAGTAGTATTGACTGATTCAAGGACAGCTCATTTACTACATTGGGCTTAAAACAAGGGTTAGTATGAAGGGACACCCAGTCCCTGTGAAAAACTAAAAAAAAGAGGAATGGTCATAAGGGCCTGAAGCTCAGAAACCCTCCCAGCAGATGGTCTTCCAGCTACAAAGTTGCAAAGCAGCAGAGTCTGCAGGCTCAAAAGGAGCAGTGTCAGTTTTATTCCATTGGAGGCCTAAGATGCAGGATGCCTTTAAGAAATTGTTTAACCTCAAAATGAGAAGGCAGCCGAGCAGAAATGGCTAACAAATGGGCCTTCAGAAAAGAATAGGTCAAGTTAGACTGGAGTAACATGCACAAAAAGGAGAGAGCCAAATAGACCCCCACTGAGAAAGGGTCCTGGTTACGAGCATGGCACCAGACAGAAAATCTTTTCCATTTGGACATGTACGATTTTCTGGTTGAGAGTTTCCTTGCCTCCTGTAAAACCCTGAGCATGTCCTCAGAAAAGAGGTGCCTGAAAGAGATCAAAACCCTATCACCCACAGTATCAGTTGAAGAGTGGACACGTGAGAAAGAATGAGACCCCCTTTGTCCTGTGTGAGAAGGTCTAGCTAGTGAGGTAACTTGCGGTGGTTGCCGTGGGCCAGATGCATTGAGAGGGAACCAGTGCTCTGTTGGTCAAAAGTGAGTCACTAGCAAGATTTTTGTGGAGTTTAGTTGAGTCTTCTGCAGGTCTCTTTGAAGTAGAGAAAGAAGAAGTGTGAAAGCATAAAGAAATGTCTCCTTCCAAGGAAGAGAAAGGGCATCAATCTTCCACACCAGATGGCGTGGCACTCTGGAAGAGAAGGAACTGCCTGTTTAGAAGGGAGTTCTACCTGAGAAATACCCCACCGATGGACAATGTCCAGAAACTCATCTCTGTGAAGCATCCATTCTTGAGTCTGTGTTTTGGACCTGCTCAGAGTCTTCCACTGAACTGTGTAGGAATGTATAGTGCCTGAAGAGTTAACTGATCCTCCCAGGCCTGAAGAACCATCCTCCAAAGCAGGTAAGATTTTGTGCCTCCCTGCTTATTAGCATACCACATCACTGTAGTGTTGTCTGTGTAAACTTTCAAGGGGCCTAGAGAGAACATGGTGTGAAAAGCTTGATGTTCCAGAATCGGAGCTCTCATCTCTTTGATGTTGATACGGTCTGACTTCTGATGGTGGGGCCAGTGACCCAGAACCTTCAGATGACCCCACAAAGCCCCCCACCCCATGTCTGAGGCATCTGTGAACAGTTCCTGAGAAGGGACTGGAGGTTGAAAAGGCAAGCCTGGGTTGAGAGGAAGCTGCTGAATCTACCATTCAGATTCATTTTTTAGGCAAGGAAGGAGAGGCACACTGAAATCCAGAGAGTGGCAATGCTGCAGCCAAACCGACTTGAGGTACCACTGAAGCTTCTAAAAATAAAGTCTGGCAAGAGGGAGCATTGGAACAGAAGACAACATGAAGCTCAGGGCCCTTAGAAACTCTCTGGCTGGAATGGTATTCAGAGGAAGAAGAGACTGAAAGAAGGCTGCCAGTGACAAAACTTTTTTAGGTGGAAGAGAGAGGCTAACATTGGCACTTTTGGAAACCTGTGTCTCAAATACACATGATCATGAAAGGGAGTCAGGACAGAGTTTTGGAAGTTGATAGCGAACTCCAGATCAAGCGACTGGGAGAAGGTGTCTGAAGCAACAGCTCATCTAGATAAGGAAACGTTTGAATACCTTGGAGGCTACAAAAAGCAGTCACAGGAGCTTGGTATTTTGTGTATACCTTGAGGCAGTAGAGATGCGAAAGGGCAAGGCAGAAAACTGAGACTGAGAGGAAGAAACAGAATCAGGAAACTTAGAAGCATCAATGAAAGTGTCTGACAGGATGACTTGCAGAGGGTTTAGGAGTATCCATCTGTAGCAACTTATAATTTCTCCTCCCAATATCAGACACTTGAGAAGAATCCCACTTAAAGTATTCTATCATCCTAGCAATTGTGTCCTTAAAGAACAATTCCTCAAAAGGAGGCTCAGAGCTAATAGACGACTCCTCATCTGACCCATAAGACAACAGTGAAGGCATCTGTGAAGAATAAGACAAGGACCACTCATCAGAGGAATCTGGTTCCCCACGCCATTTAGAAGGGGTAGAGGTCCATGGAGGTCCAAGCACAGAAAACCCTTCAGGAGCATCAGTGCATAAAAGAAGCCCTGAGTGAACTCTTTGCCATTCCCTTTGAGGATCCTTAGGACAGACTGAAGCATGCTTCGCCGTTTGTCTTTTCTTGAAAGGGATGTCAGCCCTAACAAATACTGAAGGTTCCAACCCTTGGCAAGATTCAATAAAAGTACCTGGAACCTCCTCCCTGACCAGTATCTGCTCAGTTCCTCTAGGACCCTCTGAGATAATTAACTATGGTTCCCCCTCAGTGTCTGGAGCAGACTCCTACAAAGCCTCAGAAGACATGAGAAAAGACTGATCCATGCCAGCTTCTGGTGAGGTCGTGGCAGAGGAATCTGATGTAGACACCATACAGCCTACAGAGCCATTACCCACTTCTTAGCCTTTGTCTTTCCTAGTGGGAGTATCTTAGAGTTAATGGATTCTGCCATGATATCCTGGGGTACCTGTTTAAACTGTTGGCTTTCAAGATAAATGGCCAGGGAAGACAAACTGCTTCTGAGTGTCTTAGGCACAAATGCCTTATAGATGCTACAAGAGGTATGGTTGAGTGAAGCACCCAAACCAAAAAAACATTTTTGGTGATGATCCTTATAGAGAATCTGCCTTCCACACTGACATTTTCCCTTCTTGGATGACACAAACTGTAGGTAAGCAAAATAAAATGCAAGACCAAAGAAAACAAACAGATAAAAAAAACCCAATGGGGCAGTTATCTGATGGCTAGGTAGTCAGCACAGTAACAAAGGTGCTCAAACTGACAAACAATAATGGCATTCAGACTGACGGCAAAGAAGTTCTGGGTAACTGCATCTGTATGTCACTTTTATGCCCTACATGTTATGCGGGGAACATGTGTGATGTACCTTGCATACAAGATCATAAGGCTTTGGTATACTGGCCAAGCATTGGGCTCCCCTAGGCGGGAGATTCCTATAGTAAAGAATACTGCAACTGTGATATAGGACAGTGGGGGCTTGCAGTCCCAATCACTGTTGTTTTTCTATACATTCTTATGCAAATTTATCCTATGTATTAAAATAGAAAGGTATTGATTAAGTACTTTTTTGGCTTGTTTCTTGCTAGCTGTTGCTAATTCCACCTAAACGCTCAGTTTCTAGCGTTTATTGATACTTAAAAAGCTTATTTCAGCTGTTTACTCTACTTACTGTTTGCACTTTTAAAATCGTTTCTGTGAGCATTTAAACTGTTTTAACTGTTGTAGGCTACACACGCAAGTGCCATAGCCGTTTTACTGTGCTTTAAAGTGCTTATTTTGTTAAATTTGCCTTAACTTCTTGGGGGGGGGGGGCTGCATGGGGACTGAGATTGAACGGTGTTAGGTGGTGTGGCTAAATCATGCTTCATGCTTTAAGATGCATCCAGGGATATTGTGAGGACCCATCAGTGCAGTATTTTTAGCTTTTTGTAGCACTTTTAGGATTTGGTCTTGTGTGATAGCTTGAGGGGAGTCAGTTTCAGGTAAATCTTGAGAGGAGGAGGAGGAGTAAGGGGGGGTAAAGTTGAAGCTAAATATATCGATCAGTAGGTTTGCTATATCTTTACCCTCAGTGTAGGTAACGTCATTTACAATCAGCTCCGGCACATTGCTGCATTGTAATTATGAGATTATGAACATAACTAAAATAATTCACATATTTTCTCTGAACTTGAGAAAGTTCACTTTATTAGGGACTTCTGCAGTGGTTCACTGATTACCTCTGTAATAGGTACATATCTGCAAGGAACAACGATACTGTATCTCCACTGCATCCATCACATCTAAAGATCTACAAAAGTGTGCCTTTGTACATCATCTTTTTGCCATATTTGTTAACTGCCTGCTCCTTATGTAAACCATATACTCTTCACTAATGTCCTGCCCATGTCACAAGTGCAAAACATTGTGCTCATTCAAGGTGAAGAACCTTGGAGAAAACAGTGCTAATGCCAGAATCTTCTCTTTAGAAATGCAGTAAGTGTAGCTTGTGACTGGCATATTCCCAGTAACATAGACACTGGTACTTAGACAACCTAAGTATGTACTTTTACTCCTCCTGCTCTCTCTCACTACCAATGTCAACAGTATGCATAATAGATTTGTAACGTAAGTAAAGCCATGTGACAGTGTCGGCATACTCTTGTCTCCCAAGGCCTTGATAAAGGGTTGCTGATACTGTTACTGGATTGTAGCCTCTTTGTTATTGCCCAGGCTTCCATCAAAGTTGTATGCAACCTTTTATTTTGTGCAGCTTAGCAAAAAAACATGATTTCTACACGTGCAAGAAGTTCAGGTGATAGCCAGCCAAAGTATTGATTGGGGAAGTGATATTTGATATTCTTGATGCACATATTTCAAACAGACTGTATTTGTTTTTAATTACAGTCAATAAATTGATTTTGTAAGATCCCTTCTCATGCATATTTCTGTTCTACCAGTAGTGTACTTACACTTTGGATACCTGTCTGCAGAATTTGTTAGTCCTTAGTGCTATCCCCAACATTTGAGCACCACTCCCAGTCCACAAAGGGGCTACTATCTTCTACTTACTCATATCGCTGGCCTGTCTCTCTGTACTGTAATATTTAAGCAACTGTAAAGAAACACCATCCCATCCCATCTTGCTCATACTCTGTAAACTTACATAATTAAAACTTCCACTCTTTTATCTACTCTTAACGCACTGTCTGTACCTCATTAAAAGCTTACTCCTGGGTGTAGGTTACACTAAGTCTAATTCCTTATGGTTCAAAGCAGTCTTCTGTAATGACTCAGAACTTCCCTTAACCTAATTAATTTTGTAGTAACATCTGTAAATATTTCAACCACACTGTTAAATACCACTACCCCAACCAAATGCATCCTCCACTGAGAGTACTTGACGTACTTCTCTACTGCACTGGCTGGAGACTAACTTACTTTTTCCTGCTAGGTTAATATTTATTTCATTTTTTTTTTTTTTTTTTTTGAAATTTGAAGTGTTTAAGATCAAAGGGTTGAATAATGAAAGTAACAGGCAATGTTTAATCCAAAGGTGAATGAATAATGTGGTACCTTTAAGTCTTAATTGTATTTAGTAAACTGACTGCATAGTTAGAATTTAAAGAACTAGATGGTGTTTGCTTTTTTTGACGAGGAGCTAGGGATATTAACTCTGAGGAGGGATGCTGAGTATATTGGGAAAAAGATGCTAAGGATGAAGCTACCAGGTGACAGAAAAAGAGGAAAGGCCTAAGATAAGGTTTATGGATGTGGTGAGAGAGGACATGCAGGTGGTTGGTGTGACAGAGCAAGATGCAGAGGACAGGAAGAAATGGAAACAGATAATCCGCTGTGGTGACCCCTAACGGGAACATCCAAAAGAAGATGATGATGATGAACACCTACGTGGTGTGGAATGTCACACCTTTAGCAGCCTATGCACATCTTGCATTCCAGAGACATTTTCTGAAAAATAAAAAAAATATAAGATAAACAAGTATAAATATTTTGTGCATAACAAAAGCTATTAAACTGTATAAACAGCAGTGTTACCAAAAAGAAATATTCTTTACTGTGATGATGATAGTCAGTGCATTCATACTCTTTGCCATAAATGCTGTAATATACTATACAGAAACACCAAATTATACTTTTGTAAACTTCCACAAATTTTCATATCTTGAAAAAGTGCAGAGCCTAGACATATATTAGTAGATTTTTGTAAACCAGACATAAGCTTTCACATGACAAGAAACTCCTCTGTAAGTGTATGTTTGAGATATTTACAGAAATATGAAAACATATGCTTAATTATATAATTAGCAAAGGAAATAGTGGATATTTCCTAAGATGTGCAAATATCAGAGAGTTTTCTTTAACAACATCTGAGGTTTCAGTCAATATCTTGCAATAGTTTGTAACTCACTCTTTTTTTTTTGAAGTATTACAAGCTCACCAAGACTCTGACATACCTTGCTGTGAGGGAAAGGTTAGTTTGCTTTTAATTTCCTGTATGATTTATTACTTTATTGCCACCTTCTATTTTGTATACTGTGATTTACTTTACACTGCGTTTTACTTCTATTCTGCTTTGAATTGCATAGTAAAACTTGGAAAGAGACCACAGCTGTGTCTCTTGTGAGCCACACATTAGAACAGGTCAATTAAGGAGTCACAAGTCAGAACAAATCAGTTAAGTTTAGTTATCTGTGAACTAAGGGGTGGAGCTAGGAACTAAACCTTCTATTTAAGAGGTAAAATAAAACATTTCAAAACTTTACTGGAAACTCTCACCAAGACCCCGATACAACTTGCTGTGAGGGAAATGTTAGTTGGTTAGGTTGCTTTTGATTTCATATATTTTGTATTACTTTATTGCCTTCTTCCGTTTTGTGTACTGTGATTTGTTTTCTTTACACTTTGTTTTACTTGTATTCTGTTTTGAATTGCATATTAAAACTTGCAAAGAGACCACAGCTGTGTCCCTTGATTCACACATTAGAACTGGTCTGTGATGGTAGGAGGTACTTGCCAGCACAGCTAGCTGGAATTCTGTAAATAATTGTATGTCATTTGTGAATATTAAACTGATTTATACAAGATGCTTATGTTACAAATGTATTAGAACTGTATGTCATGTGTATATCAAACTGATTTGTACAGATGTTTGTGCCGAAAAGGTATTTGTAAAGTGCTTGTGTTTGAAATGTATCCACAGTGTGCCCTACTGAAGAGAACAGAAATTTACATGCACTATTGTAATTGTTTAAATGTATGTGTTTTAACATAGGAAACTGGAAGGTTAACCTCAGTCCAGCAAACTTTAAAATATATCTGAAATTAAATCACTTTATGGGTTAGGCCATAACGATGCTGTCTCACAGGTTTCAATGCAGCCAGAGACACAAAATCTGTACTAGGAAGTTTTCTGTATCGTCTTTGAGGTGAAATAATTACTACTCTGGAAGTATGGAGGTATGCAATAGTTTTATGACTTCCAGCACCTGCCAAAGATCTGAGCAAAAGCCCTTGTGTGTGTATTTCTACATCTAGGTGCTAAATCCTGCCAGCTTCCAGCAGTGGGGGGTTGCATGGGAACTAGAAGTCAGATGGCCAGAAGTGATGTCATTCTGCAAGCTATTCCAATAGTAATATTTTAGATTTTATTTTGAGAAGTCTCTTAGTGAGACTGAGCATTCTGTATTCTGTCTTGGGCTTGACAACAAGAATCATTCACATCATCTGCCTTGCTCTATTAAGTAAGTAGGGAATAGTGTAATTCTCTTAGATTCAGTCAGGAATTTAGTGAAGCTTAGTTATTTTAAATATTTCTGGTGTTTTGAACTCTGATGTCACTGTGAATATATACTTAATATTTTCTTGTTCTTCTATTATTTATTATTAAATATACTTAAACCTTTAATTGTGGCTGATCTTTGTAGAGGTATTTAATTTTTGAGAGTATTTGCATATTTATTTGGTGACACTCTGTGGGCCACTCCTAATAGCCTTTCTCTTTGTCAAACTACCATTTGTATTAATAATTTCACTCAGTATGTTAGGTACCCCTGGAACAGCATTATGGTAGCTGGCAGGAGTATCTGGTGGCAGTAATAATTACCTTATAGTCTGGGAAGAAGGGGGCATAGCTAGTAAACCTGTGCCAGCCTTTCCCAGGTGTGTTTGTGTGTATGTGTTTAATTCAAACCTCAAACAATGTGTGTGTCAGCTGTTTGAGCAGGGATATGAAGCACTGGTTGATCAGAGAGGGTGCTGGAGGTCTTGGCTTGGACACTCAGTGAGATGTCAACTCTGTAGCTGTGCTAGTGGAGAGTCTTATTGCGGATCTGGAGAAAGAGGAAGAAAACAGCCTCAGACTGACTGTGTTCTCTGTGTGCTTTTAAGGGAAATTGTGCTTGATTGTGTTTGATGCAGAGAGCTGCATCTGGAGATATTGTGTGTGTACATGTTATCCTCCCAGAGAACGTTCCTCACAGGTACCAGTGGTGAGGATTGAGGCTCCTTGATTACTGGCCCAGAGGTGGGGCATCACAAGGTCATTTAAGAAGTCACATAGAAGTCAGAACAAGTCAGTTAGAGTTAATTATCTGTGAACTGAGGGGTAGAGCTAGGAACTAAACCTTCTATTTAAGGGGTAAAATAAAACATTTCAAAACTTTACTGGAAAAGCTCACAGGCTCTGACACAACTTGCTGGGAAGGAAATGTTAGTTTGCTTTTGATTTTTTGTATTTTGTATTACTTTATTGCCTTCTTCTATTTTGTATACTGTGATTTGTTTTCTTTACACTGTGTTTTATTTGTATTCTGCTTTGAATTGCATATTAAAACTTGGAAAGAGTCCACAGCTGTGTCTCTTGTGAGTCCACACATTTTTTCCCCACTCTCCCACCCTGTTGTTGTTCTTAAACACAACTGTCTTTCTGGTTGCCTGTCCCATATGTTAATTTGACCACATATCGCCTTCCCTCCCCCCTTTCACTGGCTGTTGTGAGTAAGCACAATTATCATTTTGTGAAATCGCCCTGCTTCAACTATTTAGATTTATTGGCCCATCACACTGTATTACCTAGAGCCAGAAAACAAAATGGCCATGTACTTAACTGAAACTTTAGTTACCCCTTTTTTATATCTAACTGCTTAGTGCACACTGCAGTGTTTATAATATTACCCCATTTTGTTCATCTTACCTTTAAACATCTTTTGACAGTTATTACAGAGCCCACATTCTGTCTCTCAGTAGTCATCTTGGGATTAGTACTTCAGTTGTCTCCTGGTGAGACAAGGAGCACAGGGACATTATTTCCTTGAGACTGCTGATCACCAGAAAGCCAAATAATTGCTTTGTAGGTGACAGCTTGGAATTTGTGCTTACATTGTATTGCTGTTGAGAGAAGGAGAAAGGTGCATTGATTTGTGATTGTTTCTGGTTGCACAGTGAGTGTCTGTGCTTAATGTTCATGATTGGAGAGGTTCCTATTCAAGGCATCTACCAGGGAAAGACTACAACTAGCCTACAGACCCTGGTCTCATCTGGGACAATACTGTGGATCACCAAACAGGTTGTGGCCTGCTTCTTATCTTGGAATTGGTGCTAATGTTTTTCTTCGGTGAGAGAAGAAGCAAATGAGTATTGTATCCCAGCAGAGTGAAGCTGTGGTGATACCAGCACTAGTAGTAGCCATTCATGTGACTCCCCTCTTTTCATCATTCTTGACAAGCTAATTATTTTTGCAGTAAGTACTGCTTCATTTGTTTTTAACTTCAGAATACCTGCCTAAATACTTCATCCTTATATTTTCAGGGTCTACAGATTAGTCTCCCCTCAAGTGTTTGGCCATGCCCTGTACAGACTCAAGACATTTTGAGTGACGTTTTTCCTGTTAAAGCACGATTGAAATTTCTCCAATACCTAGTTGCACACAGGACAGCTAGTTTGCAGTGACGAGCATTGTCCCCAGAGTTGCAAACCGAATACTCCTGACATTGTTTTATATTCTCATTCCAGCTGTCTAATCAATAAAAAGGGTCTGTTACCATGGATATGATATCGTACTATCTCTGTTACCAGCGTGATAGATATAAGTATCCTGAGGCAGTGTAGAAATTGTCTCATGTTTACTGACAACCAGTTAATTCTCAAACTGAAATGGTGTATGAGAGATGTATTTACACAATGTCACTGGAGGCAAAGCTGTCACATTGAAGTATTCCTAATGTCAGTAAGGTTGTCAGTAGTACACATGCTGCACCCATCACGCACAATTCAAAGCAGACATAGACCCACATATGCTGAGGCAATTAAATGTAACCTTCGTAAACCACAAAGACGTCCTAGATGAAAGTATGCGTAACAAATACCCTCAGCAGCCCCAAATGCACTCTTTCAAAACAACACCTACATCAACACATAGAGCCACATCTCATGGAGTTTCTAACTCTAAGCCCATAAGGCAAGCCACCACACAATCCAGCATTCTAGTCATTGCAGACTCCAGCATAAGACACACTGATGTCCCTCTCACCAGGCTGAGTAAGGAGAAAGTCACAGTTAGTTGCTTATCAGGGGCTAGGATCCGCCAAATTAGGCACACACACAGGTCACTGGACCACAAGTACCAGTATGATTCAGTCATAGTCCATGTGAGACTAAATGACCTGAGATGTACCTCCTGAAGAGAGAGATCATGGAGCACTCGGAATATGTGTCTCAGGCTGGTATGAGTCTAGCATTGTGCAGCATATTACCTTCTCCAAGGATGATGCCACAATACGAACAAAAGATGATTGACTTTAGTATTTGGCTTAGTACTGGTGTCATTGTAAGGAAGTGCAATAATTGTGAGCATGGAAGGAGATGGTCAACAGACCACGCTGCTTTGACAGGGATGGTCTGCACCCCTTCCCTGTAAGCTTTTGAATATTAGCTAAAACATTCTCTTCCCCATAGTGCCTTTTTTAGGTAATGCCAAACTGAAAGTACTTCCGACATAGCAAATCAAACCCAAGAAACACTAAAGGTATTACTGTTCAGTGCTAGGAATCTAAACAAAATATTTCATAGGTTCATAGGTGTGTACTAGGCTAATGGCCCTGAAGCCTTTGCAAGCCTAGCCCATAGAAGTGCCCTGGCATCATGCCGTCCATCGTTGGTTCCCAGTACCTCTATTAAGTAGAGCCACTGGAGTGATCCCTGGGGTGAACTTTCTATTTCCCATCCACTCATCAAGATTTCTGAGATGCTCTGCTTGACATGTATGGGTAGTCTATTCCAGAGCATGGGCAGTCTCTGAGTTATGAACCTGTCCCTCCAGCATGTTCTGTTGATTGTAGTAATGAGGTTGACGTCTCTGGAGCGTGTGGTATGGAGGGACTGAGATTTCTTTAGATGTAGCATTTCTAACAGAACTGGGTCAGACATGGTTTTGTAAGTCAAGCAGAGATTGTCTCTTAGTAGATGATATGAGACAGGGAATAGCTGAAGTTTTTTTGAGTCTGTCCTTGTAGGCCATGTGTTTAAGGCCTAAGATCCTCTTCATGAGGTACTTTTGTGGCCTTTCCAGCTGTTGCATGTGTCTAGTGAGGTACATGCCAAATGGGGCATTATACTCTATGATTGGCCTAATGAGAGAGAAGTAGAGAGAGATGATGACCTCTTTCTTCCTGGATGCAAAACCCTATGTGCCACATAGAAGGATTTTCTGGCCACAGTGGCAATGTGGTGGTTGAAGGAGAGGTTGCTGTCAATCTGTGTCCACAGATCTCTTGTAATGCCTTCAGACTTGAGTGGGCTCCCATCGATGCGGTAATTAGTGGGAACTGAGTTTTTCCCAAAGGGGATGACACATTTTTTGGCATTAAGCTTAAAGCCATGGTTTCATCACCAGCTGACACCCCAGTGGTAGGGTAATTAAAGTCACCCATGAAACTCTCTTCACCCCAGAGAATGCTGATATCTGTGAAGTCACTGAGATGTGGTTTAAAACCATTGAGAGCACACCAACAGTGCAAGGTTATAATGCCCTCCACACATTTAGACCAGACACTACACAGACAGGGACCAAAGGTGGAGGTGTCTCTATTTGCATAAAAAATAAATAGACCTTAAGGCTGGTAAAACAGGACAGTGCACTTGAGCTGCTTCATGTTTAAATCACCATAGGCAAAATCCAGTATCACTTCCTTGCCAGCTATAGGTCCCCCTGTATAACCCAGGAAGATCACACCATGTGTTTAAACTTCTTAGAAACCCTAATTATCCAACCCAATAACATATTCATGGGTGACTTTAATTACCCAACCATTAACTGGGAATCCTGTACAACACCAAACATACAGGCACAGAAATCCCTGGATTTTGTAAACACAAACTCCCTGAACCAGATAGTACATCAACAAGGGGTGCAGACATATTGGATCTGGTCCTCACTAATATGGGAGAGTGCTGCACACCCCCTACTGTAATGTCTTCACTGGTAAGGTCAGACCACAAACTTTCAATCCCCTGTAAGCCCTGAGAACACTGCTGCCTATGCAGAACTGTTCACAGAAATCCTGTACAAGCATGTTGTTAGCTGCATAGAGATAGCTGTACCCACCAGGAAGAAGTACAGAACTAACTCAAAAAACAAGCCACCCTAGTAGTGGAATCACAAAATCATTACGCTGTATAACAGAGGGAAGAAAATCATGGCAAAAATTAGGAGGTGCAGCACCCAGCAGGATAAAAGCACTCTCATCAAACTAAAACATCTCAGAGGACAAATAAAAGTCTACCAAAGCCATATTTGAGGTGAATTTGGCCTCCCAGGCCAAGAACAGCCACAATGCATTCTTTAGTTATGTCCGCACCCTGAAAGGCGGTACACAATTATGTGCAGAACTCATTGTAAATGGAGCCACCTATACTGAGCCAGAAGATATAGCAACATTCAGCTCCAACTTTACCGCCGTCTCCCCCTCAACCTTCCCTCAGGAAATGTCATCAAATATAACTCCCCCTGCTATCACTAAGGAACAAGTACTTAATGCTCTCCCTAAGGCCGAGAACACTGCATCAATGAGCCCAGACAGTATCCCAGGATGCCTTCTAAATAGCATGAAATATGACCTTTCAGGGCCTCTGGAATTGTTGTTTAACTGTAGCCTCCAAACAGGCTTCTTGCCTCATGAATGGAGAACAGCAACAGTCATCTTTCTGCACAAAGTTGGGCCATCTACAGACCCTGGAAACTACAGACCCATAAGTCTCACTAGTCTTGTATGTAAAGCCATGGAAAGAATTATCATGGAAATTATCAGTAGTGATATAGTAAATATCCAGACACTGGACCCTGCCCAGTTTGGTTTCGTCAAGGTGCACATCATGCCTACTCAACCTGGTGGACTTCTTTGAGAAGGTCACCAAAGCAATGGATGAGGGCAGAATGGTTCACACTGCCTACCTTGACCTGGCCAAGGCATTTGACACAATATCCCACTCGGACATTGTTGGCAAACTGAAGAGGTTAGGTACAAACTCATATGTCACCCGGTGGATAGCCAACTGGCTCACAGACAGGACCCAGGAAGTTAGAATTTGGGTGTACACGTCTACAAAGAGGCCAATCACAAGTGGAGTCCCTCTTAGTCCTTGGACCGCTTCCTTTTGACATTTACTTCTCTGAAGTCATGGGCAATGTCACTGGTCTCTGGCTGACTAAATTTGCAGATGATTCCAAATTAGTAGATGTCACTAAATCCCACACTGACGCAAATGTTCTCCAGGAGGGGTTGGCACAGACAAACAACTGGCGTCAGAGCCATGAACTAAAACTAAATGCCAGGAAATGCATATCCTTCAGGAAGTCCTCCACCCCTGGTAACTATCATATTGACAACACACCCCTTAGAGTTGACCCAGTAGTTCATGACTTAGGGAGAGACATAGATAATAATCTGGCCTTTGACTATCATGTGTCTACAATTGTGAGGAATTAATTCTATGCTGCACAACTTATAAACAAAGGTATAGCATCTAAGTCCAAAGAAGTCGTAATTCCACTGCATTTTGCCTTTATTAGACCTATCATTGAGTACTGTGCCCCCTTTGGTATGTAGTTAACCATGCATATCCAACAACTGGAACGTCTACAGAGGTTCCTCACTAAAAGAATACAGGGTTTAAGTAAAATGTCCTATGAAGACCACCTCGAGGCTCTGTCCCTGTATTCTGTCTCCTACTGGCTTTTGAGGAGAGATCTATGCCTGACGTACAGGACATTGTCAGACCCCACTCTGATGGACCTCCTGCATAACTGCAAAACAAACTGCTCCAGAATTACCCATTCTAAAGCCTTAAAACCTTGCCTGTGATATAAATAGAACCTGCTGGAAAGGCAGATATGTATCACAGGGATTACCCTTTCTCTGGAACAGGCTCCCCATTCATGTGAAGCAGAGTTCCTCCCTAACTTAATTCAAGTGCAACCTGGAAAACTGGATGGGGAACAGGAAATTCATCCCTGATTTGTCTCCTATGCCTCTAATGGACACAGACAACCTGTAAAGGGTTCATCTCCCAGGCCCTGGTTTGTAAATGTTTCATCTCCCAAGCACCTGCTTACACTTATCAAGGGTATCGTAACGTATCGGAAGTTGTCAGAGATTTGGGGTGCATGGCTAGGCTTAAAAAGGCCCTTGTCGTTAGCCTAGTAAACACCTATGAACCTATGAGCATATGGAAATATTGCTTATTTTTATA
Source organism: Protopterus annectens (assembly GCF_019279795.1). Classification (NCBI taxonomy): domain Eukaryota; kingdom Metazoa; phylum Chordata; order Ceratodontiformes; family Protopteridae; genus Protopterus; species Protopterus annectens. The sequence goes on from NC_056745.1 coordinate 1,165,385,417, forward strand.
ATTACTAGCAAACAACTAACAATAGATCCAGTATAATGTGATATAAACCAGCTCTGACAGTGAGTTGCCCTGCTCCCACATTGGTGTGTTATACCATATACCTCAATAACATGTAGTTCTCTCGGTTATGAAAATATGAACATACATTTGAAAATATGAGCAATAGGTGGCAACAGAGATTCATTTTTCTAGTGTAGGACATCCTAGACTAACAACCTTAGTGTCATTTTGTTAGTAACTCCCAGCCATTTGTAATACTGCCTGTTATAAGCTGATAAGTCATTTAGTTAAAGAAGCCAAACCCAAAAAAACATTCTGGGTGCTATAAGGCGGCATGGGTGTGAACTGGGAGTATTTAGGCTTGAGTGGGAAAATTGTGTTTCTTTTTGTGTGTGGTGGTTTGCTATACATCATGTTTTTGTGTTAAAAGATTTGATTATGGCAACAGGAAACAGTAGTTCTATCTCGCATCATATACTGAACACTGAGGTGGAAGCTGAATTTAATAACTTATTTTTCTGATCATCAGAATAAAGTGTTGCCCAGTAATCCTTTGCTTGTGCCAGTGGATGAGAACACTATTGTGAAAATGCAATCTGAATTTAACAAGTTGCTGTTCTTATGGCACAAGGAATTAAATGTTTGTTATGACAGATTTACGTTACAGCATTTGGATATGCGACTAGTCCACATGGATTACGGATGCAGTAATGCCTAGCACATCCTTTCATGGTTGAAGATAATGCTTTTTGGGGAATGTTGGCAAAATCTTTAAGAAATGGTTAAAGATTTTGGTTGAATTTGGTGAGCAGAAACATGCATAAGTTGCTTCAGATAATTCAGCTGGAAGGCGAGGTGGAAAGTGAAACTGAAATTCAGCCTTTTTTTTTTTTTTTTGTCAGAAATAAGTAATGTAGTGGAGAGGTTTAATAAATTTGATAAACATATTGCAGAAAGAAAAAAGTTGTTATTCAGAGATGAGGGAGATTTTGATAATAATAAAATATTTGCAATGACGTAAACATTTACCACGTTGGTCACTTATGTGACTATTTTCTCTGATTGATACTCAGTTGGCTCGGGGCACTCAAGCACTGACGTGGACAGCAGTTGCTCATTGTCATTTTAGAATGAACTAAGGTAGGGACTGAAGAAAACATTGCTGAAGAGAATCCAGCAGCAAAAAAGAGAGGAACATTTCATGGTCTGCATTCAAAAAGAGGTAGAGGTGGAAGGAGCAGGATAGTGAATTTTTTTGTTATCAGTTTTGACTAGAGAGCTTTCATTTCTCCCAGCATATTTTACAACTTCAGTGTTCAAATTAATCTTTTTAGACTTTGTTAAAAGATTTGTTTGAGGAAATATTATCCTGGACAGCCTGTTGAGGAAGCAACAGTTTTTTTATGTTCAGACAGTTATGTGGCTGCACAGGAGTTACTGGAGGACAATAGTTTTAGGTTTGTCAATGTAATCATGATGAAAATGATGTTGAGTAATCATACATTAAATCTCTGACTTAAACATAGTAATTTACTTAATTAAATATTCATAGTTCTTTTTGCCCCTGTTTATAATAAAACAGTTAAATTTTTAAGCTTTATGCAAGAATGAATTATATAGGAAATTTAAAATGCACAATAAGAAAGAACATTGTTATAATTTAACTAAAAATGAGTGGGATGTGTTAATTTTTTTCACAACACACAAAGCTAAACTAGAGATGCGCAGGACAGATAAAGGGGAAATGTGATTATAGTAGACGGGTTTGCATATATGTTATATGCAAGCCATTTTTAAATTGTGAAAGGGAATAATCATTAGCTTCTCAAAAAGATTTACAAATTTTTAATTATGAGGTTTTAGAAATGCTAAACAGAGGTAAATAACTGGGATTTGTCACAGAAAAAGAGGTAAATTGTATCATAAACCATCCAAATGTGCTAATTTATGCCATTCCAAAAATACATAAATCATTATTTAATTTCCTTGGTCATCCAGTTGTTTCAGGGATTGATGGTTTTCAGCAAAATGTGAGTTTTTTATATCAGTCTTTTAAAATTGTATTAATGGAGCTGATATTTTAGGTAACAAAATTGGTGAACTGTTAGAACATTTTTAAAATGATTGAGTGGAAAAGTGAATATTTCTGGTTGAGCCTGTATATAATTAGTTTATATACTTCTGTCCCTCATTCAGCAAGGTTAACAGTGGCGTCATGTTATTTACATGAGCGGCCCTATGTATCCCTTATACTTGCATTATTGTTATTTTGTTTGACACATAATTTGTGTGCTTACGGTAAGAAATTGTCAAGTCATCAATTCCCAAATATTTATACACTCCCTATTGCTCAAGTCCTTTTATATCACATTCCTATCCCAAACTGAAATTTTATTGGTGCTGCAGCTTTCTTGCTTTAAAGGTTGGTTTTGCTCATTTATCAAGACCAAATGACATTCTTGTATCATCTGAAAACGTTTTGAAGACTTGCAGTTATGCTTTGAGTTCCTTGTCTGATGAACTATACAGTTTTAAATCATTTACAAAAGGAAGATGAAAGGTCTTTACACTTTGTTGTTTTCTGGGAGCCAAATCGTAGCTATGACCTAATATGTTAGACTGTTTAATGGGTTAAGGGCAAGACAAAGGAGCAGCAGTGACAGAGAGTCACCCTGGAATATTCCTGTTTGAATTTTTATCCCATAGCTTAACTGCAAAGTGGTTTGCCACTGTTTCATG